>NW_016158531.1:55006-76161 GCF_001687245.7 Rhagoletis zephyria | reverse complement strand
CTGTCACAGACAGGAACGAGTTAGTTGTTGAACGACCGCTCAGGCGAGCACACGTATTCTTCCGCGCATTCGCAGTACTCGAGCCGAGACAATATATCATTCACTTTTACATAATTTCATTCGAATATATTAATTACCGTTTCTATGTACATCTTATTTAAATAAAAGTCATCGTTTACAATATTGATTTTACAGCCTGTAAAAACGGCTTTTTGAAATTGTTATCTTCTATTTTGGATTAATTTTGTAAATTTACTTTACTTTTCTTTTTTAATAGTCTGTAAGAATATTTGATGTATTCATTGGCTAAATTAAACAAATAAACAAACAAATAAACAAACTGCATACCCAAAAATTCTCCATTTTCGTGAGCTTTGCGTAAAGTTTTATGACCTTATTCATAAAAAATAAAAAAAGGTTTATAAACTGACAAATGTATGAAAGTGCCATTTTATTAAGCTCTTTAAACCTACTTTATTTTTTATGAATAAGGCCATTAAACTTTAATTTATTTGGTTTATGTTATGCAACAGACTACACGAAATTTCAGTTTAAGGGCCTGTGCCAATCGGTAACTTTTTTCTCCGTGGTAAGACGGGGTGGAAAAATTTGCTATGGTGTACAAAAAAATTGAATTTTGCTGTGCCAAATGCAGAGTTAAATTTTGACAGTTGAAAAACCAAACAAACGCTCGAGCGAAAAGTCTATTTTTGTGTGTTGCTGAAATTTATTAAAATTTATATGTAAAATGAACAGAATAGAAAGAAAATACTTTTCTTTACTGATGGCGATATTGATGGAAATACAAGGAATGTATTAATTTAATGATTTGATATTACTTGAAAACTTTAGACAACGTGCGAGCCGCCACGTAAACTTGTGTGGGAAGTTGTTATATTTTTATATTTAATTTTGTGCGAATATTTTCAGGAAGTCATTTACCTTCACCCGAGAGTTATATCTGACGACATCAATGAAATTATGTCTGGTGACAGAATAAAAACTCGGATGCAGTTAAGGATTTCTGCCAGCACGTTTACAAAAATTGTGCAGACAATTCCCCGAAAACATCATGGATGGTCGTGCGAGAATGAAGTTATTTGCTTTTTATTTTGGATGGCATGTGGTTTTAGTAATAAGCCTTTCCGCGTGGTTCCCTTTAAACAGATAGAATAATTAAATACATAAATATTCGCGCATAAGTTTCATTTATCTTATAACTTACAAGTAACGTACGCTTTTTTTGCCATTTTTACAGCTTCTATTTTGATTTGAACTCTTTATTACCGCCAAACAATGCTATTTGTAAACATATTTAGAAGTTGTCAAAATTTTACCTAGCCCCATGAGCTAGGTAAAATTTTGACGTTCGTATTCACCACGAGAAGTGTCAAATTTTTACTTTGATCCGTCAAAATTTTCTATTTTCTATCAATTGGCACAGGGCCTAAGTGATGGACAAAATTGAATGATAGTAATCCATATAAGCAAAGAAAATTGGGTTGCCAATGGAAGAAAAAATTTAAAAAGTGTGTTTTTAAAACGTATTCGATACTACGAGTGCCTCGCAAAGTATCGGGTAAAATCACCAACTAAGGTATCGAGAATTAAAGTACTCATTTTTATACCCTCAGTATCGATAATATCGTTCGAACACATGGTGTAATGAACTGAAGGTGGCGCATTCCCGAAACCGCTACTTTGGTTTTACCGACTTTGACGTTTATGGCAATACGTAAACAAACTTTTTGTTTACAAACAAGTGCAATCGTATTGCAAACGTATTGTGTGAAAAATCGAAGTAATTCGTGCGTTCTAAACTAAAAAAAGTTTTATTTGTAATAAAAACTTTATAAAAATGTCGTGTCGTGAATTGCCGCAGCCGTAAGGGTAAAGCCCCTAAATGCAGTTTTTTTTGTTTCTCCGCGACGACGCCTTGGCCAGAAAGTGGGTAGAGTTCTGCTGGCAGGAGAAGCCATACAATTTAGACACCAGCGTAATATGCTTGAAGCACTTTATGGATAAGGTACAATTGATAGCACCACTTTTAAACACGACATGTTAAGTTGAAAACGTTGAAATACCACAAATTACAAATTAAAATCGGATCGAGCACTTTCTGCAGGAAAACAAGCGCTGCGACAAGATATTATCACTTTTTCGGCACCTGCAACACAAACACAAAAATTCTAAATACATAGTTAATTAATAAGACCTATTCTTTTGAACACATTTCGAAGGGTGGTTGTATATTTTTTGTTAACGTTGTGCTTAATTTGCTATATTCAAAGATGGCTTGAGAAATTGGTGAATCGTGAAGAAAACACGTTTCCTCACTGCAAATTCACAACTGTCAACTCATTGTTCTTCGCCATATTCTTTGTTTACCCGTTGCCACAAATGTCATTCTGCGGGAATGCGCAATCTTGTATTCTATCGTTCTTGGTTCGAACACTAATTCAGTCTGCTTTCAGATTTTACGAGACTAGGCCTCCGCACACTGGACTGCTCAGTCCTCCTAAAGCCGGTTTTGTGTGGATAAGAGGGGGAAGAGAGTTCGAGTTTACCTCGCTCATTACAGTCCGCGAAAATCGCGGATTGACGGTGGACTGACACGCACACATAGACAGCATGTTTTCTATTTCGTTTTGTTTGCATGTGCCACATGCACTAATACAATCATGCCTAGTTCATGTATACAAAACTGAAACCTGTTTTCGGCCGATTGCCCAGTCCAGTGTGCGTTCGAGTGGTGGACTGCTCAGTCCGACTGAGCAGGCTAGTGTGCTCAGGCCCAATGACATCACTCTTCGCCGTTGAATATTTTTATACCCGAGCGCACTTGTGCACAAGGGTATTATAACTTTGTTCACATAACGGTTGTTTGTAACAGGCAAAACGAATCGAGATATNGCACTTTCTGCAGGAAAACAAGCGCTGCGACAAGATATTATCACTTTTTCGGCACCTGCAACACAAACACAAAAATTCTAAATACATAGTTAATTAATAAGACCTATTCTTTTGAACACATTTCGAAGGGTGGTTGTATATTTTTTGTTAACGTTGTGCTTAATTTGCTATATTCAAAGATGGCTTGAGAAATTGGTGAATCGTGAAGAAAACACGTTTCCTCACTGCAAATTCACAACTGTCAACTCATTGTTCTTCGCCATATTCTTTGTTTACCCGTTGCCACAAATGTCATTCTGCGGGAATGCGCAATCTTGTATTCTATCGTTCTTGGTTCGAACACTAATTCAGTCTGCTTTCAGATTTTACGAGACTAGGCCTCCGCACACTGGACTGCTCAGTCCTCCTAAANTGTTGCTACATATATATGTAACAATGCCACAAATGTCTGGGTATGAGTGCCAATTAAAGTTTTTGGTTTTAGGAAATGCCAATAATGCCCATCGTTTTGTGCTAATACGATTAATTGCAATCGTACATACTTTTCATATAAGGCGACATTATTTGTCATTGCATGCGGAATATGAAAAATATGAAGCTGAAAATGCTTGCATATTATCAAACTGACGAAAGCGGTGCTGTGACGACTCATACTTACGAAGTAATACCAAAGTATTGCACATTAAAACTGGTATATCTCGAGAAGAACAAGACGAGTCGCAACAAACGAAAATGAATTTTCAAGGGAAAAAGCTAAATGATGCCCTAAGTAGAAACGAGTAAAATAATTTTTTATGTTCATAAATAACCTCAAATATCCCCAAAATCCGTCTTTTTGGCACTTTGAGCTTAGGATATCTCATAATCCTGACTTGCAAGAGAAATTCTTGGAAAATTGGATTTAGCACCAAAACATCTCTAAAAAAACACGTGTTTTGCTCATGTGGCAAAAAAAATTAAAATTTGTCTGTGTAATCCAATTTAAATTTTTTTTAATGTTTTTTATTTGTATATGTATGTACGATGCTCTAATTTAAACATTTAGTACAATTTATTGAATACTGAGTTTTTCACAAAGCTTAGAAATTTAAATGAATTTTATTGTTATTGTTGAAGACATGAGCACTTTTCATCGGGCTGGCATCTCCCTTGTGTGAAATTTCCAAGAAGAGGCAACACTGGCCGGTAGATAACGCAGAAACTAACTTCTGAATTTAACATTCGGCACTCGCAATCGAACCGCCGTGATAACCTAACGCACATCGCTCTGATTTAAAATTATTTTTCCTCTCATTCTCTATACTTAAATATTTATATGTCAAATATTATACAGTCCACTCGCAAATAAATAGAAATTTTGTATACATATATATATTTGGTTTCACTGTTCACTAAATAGCTGATGCCGTCTAAGATTAATCCAGTATTTGAACGAATGCTTTTTGAACCTGATTAAACTATACTTAATTTTTGAATTTAAAGTTACAATGGCTACGTACTTCACACAGCGAGGGAATAAAAGCAAGTGGTGTGACAAAATTCATGCGCATTAAAATTAGGCTTACGGTTTGTTAAAACAATGGAAAATAGGACTACAGTTAGGCTTATGTACTAGGAATGTAAACGCTAGGACAGAGTGAAAAAATGAATTGAGCAAATGAAAAAATGAGCATAAGTAAAATACTAAGTTTAACCGAGTGTGTGAAATATGAGTGTAAGATAAATTTAGCGATGTGTTGTTGACTCAGTTAGCTGGGTAAAGGGTGCTCCACATTACTCCCCCTCTAGACGAAAGCTAAACATATCGGCTGGGGAATTTGACTTGACGCCCACTACGTGTAGATTTCGTCGGTACATTGTTGTTGCATTCCAGTTGTGGTGGTGGTCCGCTGACATTTGTTGGCGTGCCGTTGTCAAGGTGTGTCAAGATAGCTGGTTTTAGCCTATCCAGACTTATGTTGCTTGATCGCCCTCGAATGATTATTGTAAAATATTTCGGCGTTTTGCATGTGACTTTATACGGTCCGTCGTATGGATTAGTTAGTGCAGGGCGTATCGAATCATTTCTCACAAAAACGTGTGTGGCTGACTGCAGCTCCCGCGATACAAAGGTCGCTGGAGGCGAGTGATGTGCAGTTTCCGTAGGGCGTAATTTCTCCATTGACTTACGAGAGTTTGCTACTGCGTCGCTTGTTGATTCTGTGGGGTTTGTGGTATTAAAGAACTCCCCAGGAATTTTTAACGTTGTTCCGTAAACGAGCTCTGCTGGGGACGCTCCAATGTCCGGCTTGAAAGCTACTCTGAGTCCAAGAAGAATTGTTGGTAAATAATGTACCCACTTGTCGGAATTGTGGCAAAGTATTGCGGATTTTAAGCACCTATGCCACCGTTCAATGATTCCGTTGGATTGGGGATGATATGGCGTAGTGCGTAGATGAGTCGTCCCGATCAAGGATATCAACTCCTGAAATATTGCAGATTCGAACTGTATCGGACGTGATACGTTCGGGAACACCAAACCTCGAAATCTACTGCGACATGAGCGCTTTGATGACGGATTCGGCTGTCATGTCTGAACCAACGATGTCAATGTTAACGTGTGCGAATCTTGCTCGAGGTGGTACGTATTTAGAAAGAGGAGTCTTCATATGGCGATGGACTTTTGCGCGTTGGCATGCCTCGCAGGTCTTCACGAATATTGAAGTATGCTTCCTTATGTCCTTCCAAACAAAACGCGTTGTAACTAACTTAGTTGTAGCACGCACTCCAGGATGTGATAAGTTGTGCATCTTGGACAGGATTTGGTGTCGAAATTCTTTAGGGATATATGGACGTATTATCGGTGTTGATGTATCGCAAATTAGTTGTACGTTTCTTCCTGGGGGAACAAAGGGTTTTAATATTATTGATGATTTCAAATTTATACCTGTTTTCAGTAACGATTGCAGTTCTTGGTCGCCTTGTTGTGGTTTTGCAATAGCGCTATAGTCGACGACTTGCTCCAGGGTCTGTATTCGGGAGAAAAGGTCCGAAGTGACGTTGGAATCACCCGATATATGGCGTATGTCGGTCGTAAATTGTCCTATGTAGTCGAGTTGGCGAGCACGACGAGGGGCGGTTTTCTCGAATTTCTGTTTAAACGCGTACACTAATGGGCGGTGGTAGGTAAGTAAGTGACACCGTCGGCCTTCTATCATATAACGGAAATGTCGCGGTCGTACGTACTGTACTTACGCTGCGCGGGCGTGAGATTTTGGAGTAGAATGCCAGGGGTTGAAATTCTCCACCGATCACCTGATGCAAAGCAGCACCTACGGCAACGTCTGAGACGTCGGTGTGGAGAGGCAGCTCTGCATCTGGTGATGGATGAAATAGCAAGGTTGCATTTGCAAGCTCTTCCTTGCAGCGTTGAAATGCGGCTTCGGCTGTAGGATTCCATTCGAGTGGTGTGAGATCATTTTTCTTGTTACCTTTGATTAACTGTTGTAGCTTAGATTGGTTGTCGACGGCATGAGGGAGAAATTTCCGGTAAAAATTTAGCATGGCAATAAAACGTCTAAATTCCTTCGCCACTGTAGGCTTAGGGAAATTCGACAGCGATGAAACCTTTTCCGGAAGAGGCCGGATATCCTGTGAGTCAACCAGGTGGCCTAGAAATTTAATTTCTGTCTTGTCAAATTTGCATTTGCAAAAATTTATACATAAGTTGTGCTCCCGTAGCCGCTCGAAAACTAAGCGCAAGTGCTGCCGATGTTCCTCGATCGATGACGAAGCTACGCAAATATCGTCGATATATGGAAAAATAAAATCCAGACCTCGTAGCACTTCGTCTATCAGGCGTTGGAAGGTCTGTGCAGCGTTACAAAGTCCGAATGTCATGAATTGAAATTCATACAAACCGAAAGGCGTCATAATTGCGGTTTTGGGTACGTCTTCCGGATGAATTGGTACCTGGAGAAACGCTTTTAGAAGGTCAATCTTCGAAAAGTGGGATTTTCCGCTGATAACGTTGGCGAAATCCGTTAGATATGACAACGGATATCGGTCCGGCAGAGTTTGCGCATTGAGCGCCCGATAATCTCCACATGGTCTCCACGTGCCATCGCTTTTTTGGACCATATGAAGTGGACTGGCCCAATAACTGCTAGAAGGACGGCATATTCCGGTTTTTAGCAAAAAATCAAATTCGGATTTCGCGGCTTTCAATTTATCCGGCGGAAGTCGTCGTGGTCTGCAAAACACTTGTTGTCCCGTGGTTTGAATGCGATGATAAACCGTTGATTTGGACTTCGTTCCGAATGGAGCCAATTTGGTTATGTCTGGAAATTCGGATAAATTTCGGTAAAAAGGCCGTCTACTATAAGAGTTTTTAGTTCTGGTGCGTCGTGTTTTTTCGTTGACAATAGTGTTGTTGCCAAAGATGTCGTGTTGTCTGTAAGCTTGTTTCGACGCATATCTGTAAGAAGGTCATAGAATTTAATGAAATCCGCCCCGATTATGGGTTGCGTGACATCCGCGATTATAAATGACCACATGAACTCCCGCCGAAGACCAAGTTCGACCTTCATTCGCTTTTCCCCCAGAACTTTTATCGCAGCTCCGTCAGCAGCGTACAGTTTCGTGGCGCTAGGACGGATATCATATGAGGGCGTTGTTAGTGGAAGGATTGACACATCGGCACCGGTGTCGATTAGAAACTAGTGATGTGCTGAGTCAATACTTTTAAGTATTGATCGATATTCGGTACCGATTTAAAAAGTATCCAATACTCTCGATACTCGGTACCGAAACATTTAGGTTCCGAATAAAAGCGCACATAGGCCAAAAATATGGAAAAAAACTGTTCAGGGGAGACTCGCCTATAAAAACCCGAATGTAGGAGCCAATAGAGCTTTTAATACGAATTCAAATGAAAGATGTATATATGTCGGTTCGAGGCCAGAATGCAGAGAAACTCTTACTTGTTTGAAGTATTTTTGTTCCAGTTGAATCGGACGATATCATTTTTGTAGGCCTGGGGGCAGATTCTGTAACCAGTTAGCGACAATTTCCGAATCGGCATCGGTTTTGTTGACGTATGATATGAAATATTTTTACGTCAACAAGTGCGATATCGATCCGAAACTTGTCGCTAACTGGTTACAGAATCTCCCCCCGAAAGGCTTCTTCATCCGTAAAAGCAGTTTTCTTGAACCTTGGATCAACTAAGATTAAAACTGATAAAATAACATTTCTCTGTTGCGATAAGTTCAAGTGTTTTATCCGATATCACATAAATTATTAATTAAAGTTTTTTCTAAACTTGAAATGCATATAAGGGCGAAGGTTTAATGTAAGGAATCGGTATCGGGTACCGAAAAGGAAGTATTGGGTACCGAAATCTTTTTTAAGTATTAGGTACCGAGTATTGGGTACCGAAAATTCAGCACATCACTATTAGAAACGTTGTTTTCGAAATGCGATCCTTTACTTGCAGGCGGAAAATTGTTCGGTGCATGAAAGATTTGCACTGACTTACTGGGTTGCGGGGAACTAGTCATTGTTCTCGGTTTTCTGTAGTTACTGCTTTGGCTGCCCGGTGCCTATAGCGACATGGACTACGACACTTGCGAGCATTTGTTCCGTACTTTTGGTGGTACCAGCATTGGTAGTTAGCGGATTAAGCGGATGAACCCGGCTTACTCCCTTGAACGTCGGGTCGACTTGAGCTTCGCGGTCGGAAATTGCTAGTAGATTGCTGGCGATTGCGGGAGCGTGAGCGTACGGAGAATCTATCCAAACGCTTACCCAAGTCTTCTATAGATGTGCGAAGCTGGTTAATCTCACTCGAAACTCCTGATTCAACACGGTGAACATGCTGCGGCGTAACTGCGTCTATGATGGAGTCAGGAATTTTCGTGAATTCGGAGGCTGTACCTGAAGAGGCAGCTACTACTGGTTGAGCAAATGCCGGAAGGCGTTTGGTCCAGAGGCTTTTCAATGCGGATTCGCCTATGGTGCTTCCGGCCACGCGCTTCATTTCGAAGTATAACTCCGACGGCTTTCTGTCACCAAGGGGAAGCTCGGAAAGTAGCCGGTTTAAGCGGCGCTGCTCAATGTCATCGAAATGTTCAATTATCTTCAATTTGACGTATTCGAATCGGTCCGATTGCGGCATTGCAGCTATAACCTCCGACAGTTGACCAATCACTGTAGGGTCGAGGGCTGCGAATACTGTGGCTGCTTTTTGCTTATCCGATGTTATTCCGGAAGCTGTAAACAAAAAATCCATCGAAGTGAACCATGCTTCGATGTTGCTGCTGGACATTGCAGGAATCAGTAAGCGAGCGTAAACAGCGGCAGCTTGTCTCTCGCCTGCGGTTTGAGTCCCATCTGAGTAGCGGGAATTTCGAAGCGGTGAAGTATTTTGCGGTACTGATGAAATTCCGCTATCGGTGTCCACCATATTGACTGACTTATAGGGACGCGTGATTTACTAACTGTTATAAAAATGCGCTGCAAATGGAGTCACACGTCGGAGTTCAAAGTCTTTGCGTGCGGGGTCACCAGTTTTTGGGTTCACTGTTCACTAAATAGCTGATGCCGTCTAAGATTAATCCAGTATTTGACCGAATGCTTTTTGAACCTGATTAAACTATACTTTATTTTTAATTTAAAGTTACAATGGCTACGTACTTTACACAGCGAGGGAATAAAAGCAAGTGGCGTGACAAAATTCCAGCGCATTAAAATTAGGCTTACGGTTTGTTAAAACAATGGAAAATAGGACTACAGTTAGGCTTATGTACTAGGAATGTAAACGCTAGGACAGAGTAAAAAATGAATTGAGCAAATCAAAAAATGAGCATAAGTAAAATACTAAGTTTAACCGAGTGTGTGAAACTTGAGTGTAAGATAAATTTAGCGATGTGTTGTTGACTCAGTTAGCTGGGTAAAGGGTGCTCCACATATATCTACTAAGAAAAGGAACTGTGTTATTCATTTCGCTAAACGGAACTAAACATAGCCCTATTAAGTTGCCAAGAGCGCAACATATGGTCCTCCGATCCATCCGCAAGGAATCGGACCCAACTCCCACTCATTCGCAAAACATACATTTACATAAGTATACATACGTTTCGCAAAAGAAAAACGAGCTGAATCGGCGGGACAAACGAAAAAGACAAAAATTAAATATTACATAGTTTGATACGGAAAAAGTGCATAAAAACAAACAGTTTACGCAAACAAAAACACAGTGTACTAAACTCAACATAAAACAATTGCTAAAAACATCTAAATAGACATAAACTTAGCTTACAAATTGCTGAAAAAACAATATATTTACATTCTTGTTTACTATACATGCATACCTACATGCACTTGTATTAACAACCCATCAAGGAAAAAAGTGAACAAAGAAATAAACAGTGCTGAACAAAAACAATGTTGAGTGTAAATATGAATATGTACATTCATATGTAAACAACAAATAAACTAAGGCCAAATTTCTAAAACTAAAACAGAGCTAATGAGACTATACAAACAATAATAGAGAAATTTAAAATTTAATCAAAAAATAAACGAAATTCAACAAACACACAAACGAAGTGTCTACAGCAGCAGACCACCGAGTAGGTGGCCCAGCAGCAACAATAATACCAGCAGTCCCGCAAACAACAGAAGCATCCCGGTAGGCAATAGGCATGAAACTATTGGCGTTTCAAGTGAATTTGCTGTGGCCAAAGCAGCTACATTACGAGCAACCACAAAGGTCGGAAAAAGAAAAACCCCCCGCAAAAAAATCACAGTAGGTGGAAAAAATAAATAAATAGATTTCCAATGCTCAAGTAAGTGACTCTCACATATGTACGTTTACTAAACTCCAAATTATACACATACCTATACGTTTGATAACTCACCTATCTATTTGCTCCTCGATTTCCTTATCGGGCAACCACATATGCATACCTACAAATAATCTTCCCGCAGGATTCTCATTTGATGAAAACTTACGTACGAAGGAAAAAAAATATGTACTCATAAAGCTTCAAATTCCCTACTGCTTACCTACTCACCGCGCGAGTACAAAATACTTTCTATGCTTAACTCCTAGCACATCTCGCTCATGATATATGTACATATGTACATAAATACATACATACGAGTACATGCACTTGAATTTGCGTGCCAAATATTCTCAAACAGCATAATTAGTACATATAGAACCTGTATGCACATGCCTAACCTCCCTCATAATAGTAAGAGCAGAATTTTGTGCATTTGCTCCAATCTCAATTAGCAATCCTAAATTGCACACAGTATACATGGGTTATTATAAATATATACACTTTTATATACGCACATACATTTTTTGTTTTCCCCTTTGTGCGGTATCCGCTGATCGCGTTGTATTTGCATGCGGCGTATAAACAAGCATACGCACGTACATAAGTGGTCGACATACACAAGTGCTCTCCAGTAGTATTCGGACAACATAGTAAATTAATGAAAAGGTTAATAAAATAAAAGTGTAATAGGTAATAAATAATTAAAATAAAATTAAATAAAAGAAATTAATACAAAATATACTAGAATTTTCAGAAATTTCGTATTCTCTCTTACCAGCTCTGTAGATATACGAAAACAAAACATATATGTATGTATGTATTTAAACCTAAACAAAAAAAAAAACACAAATGAATTTTTATACAAACAAGAATTCGCTCAAAATACACATCCACACATTAACAATGAGGGGCGAATTAATAGAACTTCTCGAAACACTAAAAAGGTTCATTTTCCAAACCCATATGTTGGAAAAGATCTGCTCAAGGCTATCGAATCTTGAAAAATCAAATTTCTGTGACATCCGACTAAGACTCGAGTTAGAAGATGTCACTAAATGGTGGGATATAATTACTGAAGTTTATGACCGCGTGACCGAGCCACACAAAAGAATATGTCAACCCAAATACGAGTCCTCACTCTAATCGTATAAAAGAATTAAAGCCAAAATATACTTACGGCTCAGTGAATTAGCTCTTAATCCTCACTCCGCAAATTCAAATGTCCCACAAACTGACGATACACAAATAATACCCATATCCCAAGAGCCCCCTCTCACAGACACGGCTCATATCACCACTTCGCCATCCACTGTTCTAAATACTCAGCCTGCGGCAGAGGATGTAGCAGGTCTAGAGCAAACTGAACAAAAATTTATTCAAAAAACTCTAACTGTCATGCATTCCCCTTCTACAAGCGGAATCTCAAATAACATAGGAGTCCCCTCTACTAGCTCCGTTATAAACACCGAAAGTTCAAACTCCCAACGTCCTACTCCACAGAACTTTAACTCCAAGACTCCGAGCTCTACCTCAGAGAGTTCAAACTATTACTGGCCTAGCTCTGCAATTAAGAACTGTGGTACATATCCAATAAGTCTCATCCCAAGCTTATACTACAATACACCTAGTTCTGCAATCAGGAACTTTAATATAAATTGTAAGAGTCCTTACTCAAAGGCAGTATACTGCAGCATAAGTTCTAACTCCAAGAACGTACACTCAAATATGCCAAAGTTAAATTGGAAAACTTCACTCTCTCAAACTCTTAGGGCCGTTTGCACCATGTCTAGTTAATTCTAACTCCCAGTTAAACATCTTTATCGACGTTATCGACACCCATCATATAACATGTGATCGATAAAGCAGTTAACGTGCCTAACTGAAGGATGTACCTCCAGTTAGCGTTAACTAGACATGGTGCAAACGGCCCTAAGCCGCACTCACGGTTAAGCAGCTAAATACAATCCCCAATGCATTAAACCCATCTTAACTCCAATTTCTCAGAAAAGAACACGCGGAAAATTCCCGCCCGGCAGGGCAACTGTCGCCAATGAAAATTAAGGCGAACTTAAACCCTGGCAAGACCATAGCTACACCTCTCAGTAGCAGGTCCTCACTGCCCTGCTCCAACACAAACACTCCGAACTCAAAACTAGGCAAGACAACAACTGCACCTCTTAGTAGCAGGTCCTCATTGCTAAACACTCATTTTAAATCCCCACACCAATCATGCATGGAAAACGTATCCCTTACGGTATGTTGACAACGCTTTCCGGATAGTAAACTTAATCGGTATTCCTCACCCAAGACAACGGCCAGGAACTCAGCAGAAAAAATGCTTTTTACGGAATCTCATATCGCAGCCTTGGTTTCTTCAAAACGTGTTCGTGATCCAACACCACTGTCGCAACGGAAAGGAATAATTCTACTAATCATCCTGTACACACACAATCCCCACGAGAACAAGCACAAACCTTCACGATGCTATATTATAAACCGAACCTTGAAGCCAACCCAAACTGTTACCCAAGGGCCAGTTCTATCACACTACTCACTTCTACTGGGTGAAGTAAAATACAAGCTCTGCGAATTCAGATGCAGAGGCAAATTACCCAGCAAACAAACTCCGCCTCAACTGGTTACTTCAGGACCCAACCATCTCAGTACCACGCTACTGGACTTAATACACCAAAGAGTCAGCAAACCCAAAATGAAATTAATGTGTCAACCACAAATCCAAATACAAAATAAGACGTGCACATTAGGCTGGGTCGATTTTGTATGGGGGAAAATAAAAGTCATTTTACCGCATTGTAATAGGAATATTATGATGTCTTAGGTCTCAGCCAATTGTTATTGGCCACAAAAGATTTATTTAAAACTTATCTTTATCCCGCGCTATTGAATCAAAGTGTATGAATTTTGAAAATGAAACTTTGGCTTGTAATATCCATGGAATGCGTTATTGTTATAAACAGGACGATACATCAAATTAAGGGCTATTAAATTTAGAACCTCACGTTCATTTATCATTTTTCAATAAGTCTACACGTTTTTAAGATATTAAAATAAAAAATAAGAAAACTATGGTTTTCCCTTATGAATTTTCAATTCTTCTTTACTTCAGCAACGAAGTGAAAAATACAAAAAAGTGAGACGAGATTTATTTCAAACCTTTTAATGTTTATATAATATTAAAATGACCATGGACTTGGTCACGCCGATTTGGTCAGTTTTCAAGATCGTGGTGAATGAATGTATTGTCAAAGATTAGGAATCGTTCGACAAGTTAATAGTAGTTTCAAACATATAAGTATTTACATACATTACAATTAGGGTGAGAAACGCCCATTTTAAGTCCATTTTTGCAGTCTTGAAAACTGGTGCGGAATGGTTTCATTAGTCGCCGCAGAAGCACATTTTTCGCGGTTTCTAAATTTGCCGTTATATGAAAGTAGGGGACGTGCAATAAGTGTTTAGATATACATAAATATTTTAGTTAATTCCATTATGTGAAAAAGTGTCTGTAAGTAAATGCAATAGTCTTTAACATATCCTGGGAAATCCTTTTGCGGACTCTCCAATTGGACGATATTGCTTTGCATTCAGCTTGAACGAAAAAAGTCACTCGCTTGCACAGTTTTCTGTAATCCGGTTCTTTTATTTAAAGGTTATTTATACAATTGAAGAGAAATTTTTTTAGAAAAAAACTGGAAATCCACTTAAGTTTTTCGATATAACTTTGGTAAATGTTACTCGATCGGTGCGTAATAATTAACAAATTGAAGGCGAGACTTAATGTTACTGATTTTTGATAATAATATGACTAAAATAGTTCAGATTATAAACAAATTATTTAAAAAAAAAAAAATCTTGAACAAAATTTTTTATCATTTTCTTATATTTGCAATTTTTATATTGTATGCATAAACATAAGTAAACCAATTAGTGTGTCTAGAAGTTGTGCCTGTTCAGTGTTTCCATACTAATTTGCATAAACAAAATTTTTCCGCGATGATGGAAAATAATGGATATTCTATTAGAGCTACCGAAATTGTTCCTAAATTTGCAAAAAATCGCAAACTATAGCTAATATTAAAAAATGATTAGAATATTTGGAACTAGCGATCTAAATGCACGCCAGCAATATTAATGTTGTTCTTTACATCTTTTGACTATAGGCCAGTGCAATTATCAAGAGAACAATTAAAATTTTCTTGAAAATAGATGAGTTTGAGATTAACGATAAGATAAAGGGCTGCGCGAAATGATACTTGACGTTATCTTTTGCGTTAAAGGATTCATTATCAAATAATATGGACCAAAATTTTTGGCTAAACCCAGAATTTTTAACAAGAATTGGTCTTATTCGACTAGTGTGCTGTGGGTCACTTGGCGGTCGATGCGCGGGCTCTTACAATTAAAATGAAAGACTAATATTTCGCAGGCTTGATGTTGACTTCATGATACAATATATTTTCACTATTACCAAGGGATTTGAGAAAAATTAAATTTTCGACCCGCCCTAGTGCACATGCAGACATCGCCACCAAGAAAACGATCGTCTCCTCAACTGGTTACATAAGAACCAGGCCCAACCCACTATGCCTCGAAGATGTGTTGCTCAACTTATCAAAACGGTATCCAACCCGCAATCACCAACATAACAGGCTAAGAACCAAAATGAATAAGGCCCAATGCGCAATGCCTAGTAATCAAACAGACAAAATACAACATTTTCATTATGGTACTCCGCCGACTTATAGGCATTTCTCTCATAACTCATCTCATCAGCTGTTACCTCGAGCATTATTAACGCATGAGTTACTCAAAGTGTATTGGCAAACATATATACCACACCGGAAGTGTAACCGTCTCAAGACAAGGCGTATACTATTTTCTCTGTAGGCCATTTATTCCTGGCCGAACTCTAAGAGTGGCGGATGTCATCACACGCGAAGATGATTAATCCATACATTTATTTAATACACTAAATTTTATCACTCTTGTTTCATATCTCGTTGCATTAACTCAAACCTCAAACTCACACAAACATAAATATGACCCGCCTGATGCTTCTCTTAATTCTCCTTCACAGGGTTCTGGATAAGCTAAAGGAAAGAAGGTACACTCATATACCACGCAGCCGTCTCGCCGCCGTCAAGACGCGTGCAGCCATTGAAGATAATTGAGAATAGGTATAGGTATCAGCGCTGCAGGCCGGGCGCCATGTTGAAGACATGAGCACTTCTCATCGGGCTGGCATCGCCCTTGGGTGAAATTTCCAAGAAGAGGCAACACTGGCCGGTAGATAACGCAGAAAGTAACTTCTGAATTTGACATTCGGCACTAGCAATCGAACCGCCGTGATAACCTAACGCACATCGCTCTGATTTTAAATTATTTTTCCTCTCGTTCTCTACTTAAATATTTATATGTCAAGTATTATACAGTCCGTTCGCAAATAAATAGAAATTTTGTATACATATATATATCTACTAAGAAAAGGAACTGTGTTTTTCATTTCGCTAAACGAAACTAAACATAGCCCTATTAAGTTGCCAAGAGCGCAACAGTTATATAAACTATAATTTTTGTAAACAATAGTTTAATGAAGTTAAATTAAAAAACTTTTCATGCATGTATGTACTTATAAAAATTAATTTCTTAATTCATTATTGTATATTTATTCATTAATTTTTATTATATTTTATTGTGTTCATTTCATGTTCATAAGAAAAATTAAATAAACATTTTTAAGAGCGTTTTCTAATATTACGTTCAAATTGGCCCCATATAACTTGTTAAGTAAAAAAAAGCTTTTTGTAAAACACAATCGGCAAGCTTAAATCGGAAAGTCGTAGCATAAAATAATGTTCCATAGTAGTATTTTTATTGGTCGCTCGTTTACTGGAGAACGTCATAATCCAAAGAGACATTTTTTTCAGGTAAGTATGCAAAAATGGCTGCCGATCCTTATTTTATATTCGCCGAAAAATGCGTTCCGCTATCCTCCAATTGTTTCCCTGGAACTTTACCCTATAAACCTTAGACTCTATAATCTCTCTTTAGCCAAAGTAAGAAACCAAATGGATTTTTAATGACAGAGTTATCATCTAATATTTCAAGCAAGTGTTGCATATATTAGCGAAAGAGTGGATACAACTATCTTTAAAATACCATTTCAACTATTATTATCGTGGAAAAATTAAGAAATTTATGCCATTTTCCAGAAAGAATACCTTTAAGAGGCATATTTTTGTTTAGATATAGTATGTGTATGTACATAAAAATACAAATTAGTCTAATATTAATTATATTATACCTTAAAAATTACCTGAATTCATCAATTCATGTTTGTATTAAAAAGAAAAACAATTTTATTTTATGTTTTTCTTTTTTTAGTTTAGATACTGCAAAAGGCGTACTTTATTATTTTGGAATTAAAAACGTAGCAGATCGTAGGTAAAGCGGAGTAGCGTAGTAAGTTTAAAACTTTCGCTGAAACCGTAGTAAATCTACTACGATTGTAGTGAAACTCTAACCCTGTTGGCGTGTCAAATGAAAGCTTTTGGCTCATTCTGATTGGCTGAAGCAGAAAGCTTTCTGATACAACTCTGCGCTGAACTGGTTTTCAAACGAGTTAAATGATTTAACTGGTTCAATTTTCCAACAACAATTGCATGCGATTTAACTTGTTTATGAACATGTTTTGTTCATTTAACTGGTTCAAGCCCACTTAACATGTTTAACTCGTCAATTTGAACATAGTATAACACGCGCAAAAAACGACGCAGTTTTGTACAATATAAAAAAATGGCAACTATTAATCAGCGCGATACACGAATACCATGACAAAATCAGAATGTATTGGTGTGCTCATCAATGCTATAGACAGACCAAAAATGTAACTCGATAGTAACCTTACCAGAGTTATTTAACGCAAGTAAAAAATTAAGCAAATATAAAAGGTTAAGTTAAATTTTTCGATATTTTGAAATATTAATATCTTATGAATTATGTAACCGATTAAACAAATAATGGCGTCAAAACAATGATGATTAATTTATCTTACATTTGATGTACACAATTTATCTCTTTTTATATTTTTACGTCAAAAATACTAAATAAAAAAAAAATTAAATTTTTTCATAAAATTAGCTTTTTTGAAGAAACTTGCATAATTAGAAGGAAAAGTCCTCGTTTTCATTAGGAGCAGATTGTGGGAAAAAGCGATAGCACGGGGATACCAGTGGTTGATACAGCGATGGATGCAGATGTAACCACCGACCATACGAGCCAGGCACAGCAAAGTATCCCGAGTACCAGTTCAGCCAGATCAACTAGTGCTGTAAGCAGTGAACCACCTCAGCCTGTCATGGTGGAAGCTGACCCCGTAGATCAGCGTGAGGCACAAAATAGCATTATCTCTATTCTTCAGAAGCAAATTTCGTCATTGGAATGTGAGCTGAAAAAGGTACAAGGTAAGGTTAGAGAAAGTGAGGCGCAAAATTGCCAACTTAAAGTAGCGCTTCATGAACACGCCTCGTCGCTTCCCGTTATGTGCGAAACGGTCAGAGACCCTGTTACATGCTCCGTTGGTCGCTCAGTGCAAAGCACCGCTGCTCTGCCTGCCGCGCCGAACTTCGACGCCGTTGCCGGCGCCACTCAAGGTGCTATGACCAACTACCCTGCCACGAGTATAGCCGCTCTGGCTGCCGCGCCTAACTTTGACGGCGCTGCCGGCGCCATAATCAGCTACGTTGCCGCGGATAGTGCCGCTCTGCCTGCCGCGCCAGATTTTGGTGTCGCGACTGGCGCCGCCCAACCTGCTGTGAGCCAGCACACATTCTCAAATAGCGCTGATCTGCCTACCGCGCTTAACCTCGCCGCTGCAAATTGCGCCGCTCAATCTGCTCCGTCCAGCTACGCTGCCGCGTATGCCGCCGCTCTGCCTGTGGCGCCTTATTTCACCGGCGCTGTCGCTCCTACTGCAACGCCAACATTTGCCATCCAAACTCCAGTAACGCCACTCACTTCCGGCACATGCGTTCCTCCATTTACTGCAGCGCCAAACACCACCGCTGCCATAGCACCTAACTTCGCCACGGCGCCTGCCGCCGCAATCGTTGCTACTACGTTCGCTGCCGAAGCGCATCGCCCACCAATAGTCACGTCACCAGCGATTGCCAGTGCTACGCATGCTGGCCTTGCCAACGCGTTTATTAGACCTTCGTTATCAGTAAATGACCATTCCGTCGCTCCAGTTTCAGCTACCCCAGGTATGCCCTTTGGGGTGATGCAACCTCGAAAACTCCAAGATTTGCCGGAGTTCAGTGGTCTAGCCGAAGACAGGCCACAATTCATAACCGCGTTCACTCAGCCAAAGTCTGCATATGGATACACTGACCTTGAAAACAACCAGCGCTTCAGAAGTGTTTGAAAGGCGAGGCTAGGGAAACTGTGAAGTCCCTACTAATATATCCGAATCATGTCAGTGCTATTATCTAACATTAACGCTTTCGTTTCTGGCGTCCTGAGCAGCTCATTCAAAGCCAGCTTGCTCTCCTGAAAGATATAGCGCCTGTAACAGAGAGCGGAGTTTTGAAGTTAATACCGTTCGCGTCAAAAGTCAGAAACTTGTCAGCATTTTTGCAATCCGCTGGGGGTCACCAATATTTAGCTAATCCATTCTTGATTTCAGAATTTACCAGCAAGCTGCCAATGTCAAGGAAGATCGAGTGGGCACGATATTCTTCGGTGGTGCAGCCATATCCAACTGTGATGCATTTCAGCGACTGGCTGAGTGACACTGCCAACCTGATTTGCAGGGTACAGGAGCAGCGATAGATGAATAGCGATCGAATACACTAACGTGCTGTGTGTGCCATGGTGATCACAAGCTTCCAGAATGCAAACGTTTTCTCGACGCGAGTGTTGCGGAGAGGTGGAAAGAGGTCAAACGGTTACGATTATGCTTCGGATGTCTGAGTAAAGGCCACTCGTCGGCTTCGTAGACCTTGTCCGTCCCATGGATGCAAGAGAACGCACCACCAACTGTTCCACGAGTCGACGCCTACGCGCTCCTCTACAGAAAAATCTTCAGTAAGGCAAGGGCCATAACGTAACACCAACGAAGCTGCGGTTCTGCGTTGGCCATACTAAGTCAAGCAAGCTGCTGTTCCGAATCTTGCCGGTCGCATTACATAATGGAAGAAAAAGTATCGACACCTATGCCTTGTTTGATGAAGGATCGTCTGTGACTATGATTGACGAGTCACTAGCTGTGGAGCTTGGCTTACAGGGTGAACATCAAAAACTGAATGTGCAGTGGTTTGGTGGTCACAAGGCGCAAGAGCCCTCAAAGGTTGTGAGCGTGTTAGTAAGCGGAACGGGAATGAAGAAGAAGCACAAACTGAGTAACGTCTTCAGTGTCTGTAACCTGAGTTTGCCATCGCAGAGCCTCAGCGAAACCGATATACGCGGTCATATCAAACATATGAAACATCTGCCGTTGTTGCCATATAGTGGAGCTTCGCCTAGACTCCTCATAGGGCTTGACCACTGCCATCTGGGTATCCCGACTGAGACTATGAGGATCCAAGCTAACGGACCATGTGCCGCAAACACAGAGTTGGGTTGGACCGTGTTCGAGCCAACGATAAGATCAGCACCACGGCCTACAGCAGGTTCATTCGTAGGGCATACCGTTGACCAATCACTGGAAAATATGGTATGCGAATATTTTGAAACGGAGAACTTTGGAGTAAAGCCGTATCCACCAATTGAGAGAGCTGAAGACGCACGCGCACGATCGCTACTAATTTCAACAACGCGTCGCGTAGACGGGCGATACAAAGTGGGCCTACTTTAAAAACGCGACTGCATCAATATGCCCGAAAGCTACTCAAGAGCATTCAAACGGTTGGTACACATCGAAAAGCGTATGCAGAGAGATCTAGTGTTTGCGTCAGCCTATAGAGAAATAATCAACTCGTATATCGACAAAGACCACGCTCGCAAAATTTCACCCGATGAGGCCACACTGCATTGTCCAAAGACGTGGTACTTGCATATATGTAATACTCCTATATTGGCAGTAAGAGCTAGTACCGTCCGAAAACACTACAGTACAGATATATCAATGAACACGTACGAAAGAAAAGGAACCCATACGTTTATAAATAAACATGTACACGACACATTTACAACAAGTAAGAAAGTCTAAGTTCGGGCGGAGCCGAACATTAAATACCCGGCGCAAGTATTAAATATATGTTTTCCACCTTTCCGAAAGCTACCGCTACATGATAAGCCGGGGTGTATACATTTTAAGTAAATTAGCGTCCTTAAATTTCGAAATATTGAAATTTCAAGCATATCTGAAATTTACCGTTATATGAAAAGCGGCCT
>NW_016158531.1:42680-54996 GCF_001687245.7 Rhagoletis zephyria | reverse complement strand
GACGGACGGACAGACAGTCACCGCTTAATCGATTTCTCTTTTCATTCTGATCATTTATGTATACATTTGTCTATATCTATCTCGATTCGTTTTGCCTGTTACAAACAACCGTTATGTGAACAAAGTTATAATACCCTTGTGCACAAGTGCGCTCGGGTATAAAAACGGAACTCAAGTACACAATACATTGACAAAAACAGTACTACACTGTCTCGCTTTGATTTCGGAATGCTTACACATTGAGATGTTAGCTTACTACCATAATAGAAGTATTACATATATGGGTACTTGCCACACTTCGCCGTCACGAGCCCCAACAAGCCAGGAAAGCTAGGGCTGCTTTTTGACGCCGCTGCCGAATCATATGGCGTGTAATTAAGCTCAGAGCTACTGAAAGGGCCCCAACAGCACCGATCTCTTCCTTATTCCACTTTCGCGAAGGAGCAATAGGTGTGTGCGGAGACATAAGAGAGATGTTTCACCAGGTACGAATTCGAGAAGAAGATCGATGTGCATTGCGATTTCTATGGCGCGACGGAGACAACTCAAGGGAACCTGACGTATTAGCTATGAAGGTGATGACGTTTGGAGCGGCATGCTCACCATACGCTGCACAGTACGTTAAGACGTTGAATGCCTTGGAGTATCACACCCAGGCGCCACGAGCAGTGCAGGCAATTCTCGAGCGGCACTACGTTGATGATTTCGTTGATAGCTTCAACAGCGATCCATAAGAAGGCCGGGTTTGACTTACGCAATTTTACACCCAACTCGGACAAGGTACTTGCAGCACTGGGTGGTACTGCGACAGCAAAACCCATCATGAGCGAGGAGGGGCTAACTACAGAGAAGGATTTAGATATATTTTGGCAGCCTTCAACTTACAGCTGCAAATTTAAGTTGAAGTTTCACAACATGAACGAAGCAATTATCGTGGGAGAAAGGCGCCCCACTAAACGCGAGATGGTCAGCATTTTGATGTTGATCTTTGACCTTCTCGGGTTCATCAGCCACATAACGACAACCGCTAAATTGCTAATACCCGAGATATGGAAGAGGAAGTTGAGCTGGGACGATCCACTCTCCGATGACCGCACTACTGTTTGGCGTTTATGGCGCCAAAAACTTTCGACAGTGGCCGATCTGGAATTTCCAAGGCGGAAGGCCAGAAACGATGCAACTCCACGTGTTCGTCGATGCTAGCGAGCAAGCATTCGCAGCGGTCGCATATTGGGGAACAACGAGCTCAACAGGGAAAGTTAACGTGGCGTTCATCTGCTCCAAATCGCGATGCGCTCCACTAAAGCTACCAACTATTTCCCGGCTCGAGCTACAGGCGGCAGTCCTCGGCACGAGGCTTATGCAAACTATTCGCGAGCAACATTCGGTTTCTGCATCTGACTGCATTCTTTGGACGGATTCGAAAACCGTCATTAACTGGATAGGGAGTGAACATAGGCGTTACAAGCCTTTCGTTGCTCATAGAGGGGCAGAAATTCTATCCGCAATGACGGTATCTGATTGGAGAAGGGTTCCAACAGATGAGAACGTAGCTGATGAAGCTACCCAAGCAAAGCGAGTTGAATGCGAACATGGTTCACGCTGGTTATGTGGTCCAGGATGAAGAACATTGGCCGAAGAATCACAATGCTTCCGATTGTCTCGCTGAAGACAATGAAGAGCTCCGACCAAAACACGCCTTGGCCATAGTAAGTCATGAGTCTATCAATTATAGTCGCTTTTCCTCATACAACAGGTTGGTGCGAGCATTAGCATGGGTAACTCGTTTTGTAAGCCGCTGCCGCCATGGTAAACAGCCGGACGAACTTTATGGGTTGACTGCGTGGGAAATTGAAACAGCTAAACATATCCTCTATCGTATGGTCCAGGAAGAGGCGTTTTGTTCCGAGCTGCGTCTCATAGAAAGAGGCTTACCTGTTCCTCGATTCAGTGTACTGCACCAGTTGACACCATACATAGACGATCACCAAATCCTCCGAGTACGGGGACGCATCGATGGCAGAATGGAATAAGCACACGCCGACCATTTATATTGCCGTCAAGCCATTTATTCACCAAGCTAATAGTGAGCCACCCCCACAACGCCATGAAGCACCAGAATAGCGAGACTACAATTTGTGAAATACGTAGCCAATTTTGGATTCCACGTCTACGCAAACTCCTGCGTTCCGTCATTGCCAATTGCCCAGTCTGCCGAATAGCCAAGGCCGCGCCAGTTGCACCGATAATGGGTCCTCTACCAGTCGATTGCCTAACATCATATGTGAGACCGTTCACGTACACCGGTCTCGACTACTTTGGGCCAATCAATGTTGCTGTCGGACGTCGTCAAGAGAAGCGCTGGGTGGCACGTGCCTCACTATCAGAGCCATTCATCTGCAACTCGCGCACGACTTGAGTACGGACTCGTGTATTGTGGCAATTCGCAACTTCACCAATCGGCGCGGGGTTCCCGTACGGATGAGGTCGGACAACAAGTTTTTGACTGCGAACGCTTGCAGGGCGAGATGGCGACGAAAGGCGTTGAATTGTGGTTCAACTGTCCCGTATATCCGTCAGAAGGTGGAGTATGGGAGAGGATGGTACAATGTGTAAAAAGGGTGTTGCGCCACACGCTCAAGCAAGTGACACCGAGAGAACTGTAGCGGCAGCCTTTTGTGTTGAAAGCCGCATAACACCCCATCAAACACCTTCGAACGCCTTCAAACCTGAACCCACGTATCTGTCTCACTGCTAGCCTAATGTTGTGTGAAACGAACTGTTTGATCAAAGCTTGAGTGTGTGTGTGTGTCAACAAATATGTTTATGCCGGGATGCGGAACAATGTGTGCGTATGCGTGTATTGATTGAGTGAAAGTCTTTTGGAGGGAATTTCCTCGGGCTACAAGCGCATCGGGGGCACGATTAGAAAGCTAATCAAGAGCAAGGATTAGATTGATGTGTGCTCTGAAAGCAGTTAGAAGTGTGGTGCTCGAGTTTTAATCGTCCACAAAGTAATTATTAATAGTGAAGTTTTTACTTGGACGGTGACAAAGGATTCAGCCCGTTAAAACGGCGAATTGAGATTGCGGACATCCGAGGAATGCCGTTTGGGAAACCGGTCTAGAAGAGATCCAAACCAGGCAGTAGTGGCATTGGGACCCCAAAATACGAAATCTCGACTTGCAGACTTTCTCAAGCGAGCTTCGCAGCACATACATATGTACATATGCGAACAAGTCAGCTGTAACAATATATACATAAACTGAAATTAGAAGCGGGTCAATGACCGAAATTTTATGCACCGACACCTATGTACTAACGACATTAAAACGCAAGAAGCTGCAAAACAGGAGGGAAACTGCAATAAATGAGGGAGCACTGGAAGTTGAAAAGGAGCATACATACATACATACACGACTGGAGCAGCAGACTCAGCGCGGGAAGCGGCTAGACAAAGACTTCCACGCGCTCTCGTCGCCCATACTCTCTCGATTTCCAGCGCGCTTGAGAAACTGACTTTTTTTTTGCCTTTGCCTATGGTTTTTTTTTATTTTTGCGTGTTTGTCTTTTTTTTACTTACACCGCAATTTTTGCAATTTAATTATTGGATTTAATCTCAGGTTTTAAAAATATTCACACTCGTTTTACTTTTACTGAATTTTTTTTCCTTCTGCGAAGTTTTGTTAGTAGTTAGTATACTTATATTAGTAGTGTGAATTAGCTCCAGCTTTACGTAAATTTTTAGGTTAGTTTATTTTCTTTAGCAAGATTTTGGTTTATCGCGTTCTTACCAATTGATTTTTTTTTATGAATTCGTTTTTACCAAGGTACTTCCAATCCTTATTAGTTTTTGATGATTAACTTTATTATAAGTAGCCCATGATAGATTAAATCTTTGTTTTTAGATTTTATTTATTAATTAAGAAGATTCCCGTCACTTCCGCACGCGGTGATTATTTTGTCCAAATGAAAGTGACATTGTGAATTAATGTACTCAATGGCCCCACTCATCCGATCAGTTTGAATATTGGAAGGCAAGGCATGTTGTTTTTATGAATTTAGTTTTCAGCTCACCTACTACCTTAGATGCAGGCGCCTTCATCGCGGGAGAGAATGGCAAGTGGAAATATTGCCTTCTTGTTTACCTTCTAGTTCGTCTCAATAATTGTGTATATATGAATATGAATGCACATACATATTTATTGCAATTTTGGATTTTTTTGTTCTACGATCTGTGAGAGTGGCGAAGTTTAATAGTACATAGATCATAGTCGTGGCCGAATAAGAGGGACAAAATATAATAATAATTTCGTTTGTTTTCATTCATAGCTTTCGTTTTTCTTTGTTGTTACGCTGCTTTGCTTTGTATCGAAGTACATATTTATCTCTGAATAAGCTTAGCATACTTTTTATACATATATTGCATGTGATAGGGCATAGATACACTCATACCTATGTAAATTAATGAAATTTTGAATTAACCTAAGAGGATTGAGTTTGTTAGGGAATTTAGAGAGTAGAATTTAAGTCCATAAGATTGTTATGGTGATGTATTAGTGAAATATACATGTATATCAGAAAGAAGAATGAACTGAAAAATCTTTAATCGCGGTTTGGTGGTGAAATTATGAGTTGCTAAATTTTTCAGGTTGGTGTGGGTGTTGCACTAGAGCAATAAGGGGGGAAGAGGATATGACGGCGTGATGACGGACTGACTCGGACTAGTGCGGACGTAGACAAGACGGACGTATGTCAGGAATAGGGGACTTTGCGAATAGTGGGAGTCACGGCAAAGTTCAAGGCTACTTCACTAACAAGTAGAGGGGGAGGGTTTGACTCCACCTGACTGGACAGTTTCTTCTATCACTATGTTATTTCACTTGATCTTCTATACTAACAGCTTAATAACACTTATGCTACCTATTTCTTCTACACAGGCATGAGTAAATTTTGTTTATGTCTCTGCTGGTAAGGTGGGTGGAAATGACCCCCCCGACCGACGAGCTAGCCAGGGCTCGCTAGCATGCCTGCATGCCACAGCACCTTGCCCCAACAGTCAGAGATATAACAATGGCGCCCAACGTTAATAGCCCAGTAACTTTTCTTTTCATATTTGCTTAACTTTCTATTGTTTTGCTTTAACTTCTGTCTCTGTTAAAACTTCCTTTATCTATCGCTAAGATTTCCTTCTTCGCCTATCGGACAGTTTAGGGTCATAATGGCAACATCTTTGCGGACTCGTCTGCAACGATATGTGCCACAATGACAAGTTTAGGGTGTGGTATCTTTCTTCTTCTTCTTTTCATATGGAGTTCCTTCTGTACGCTGTAACGGGTGTAGAAGTGGTATCCGAAGAAAAGTTTGGTAAACTGCAGGGGGAAATAGTAAAAATATTATAGACACTCGGTTGAAGCTACCGTGCAGGCGATTCAGCATCGCATGTTCGTGAGGTTTACCGAATGGCTGTACGGGGGGGTTGTGAGGTACATATGTATGTATGTACACAAATCGTTTTCTGTAAGTAGTGGCAACCGGATCTGAAGCAAGTGCTTTGGTCTTAGAAGTGTCACACTTGTACAGTGGGGAGGATAGTTGACTTTGACAATGAACTGCTTACTTTCGGACTGATATTCATCCTTGATGACCTCGCCTAGTGCAACACCACATGTACACCAAGTAATCATAACAATAAACGTACATACGTATATCAACACACATACGCCTACACAGATTAATAATTCTGAAAATAAAACCAAACGTTAGTCAGAAATTTGCAACCACTAAACATAGATTAATATATTCGAATAGCATACATCGGTGAATTTTGAAGTTCGATTAGGAATCGGAACGCAAACGTTTTTTTTTAAAATAATATTAGGTATAGGTTTAAATAACAAATTTCTTTTTTTTTGTCTTGTCCTTTGAATAGGATTTTTGAAGTACTACTTTGGAGTTTGAATTGAACATTTTCTAAGACCAACATAAATGCATATTTATATATATACAGTTATAATATATTAAAAATAATTATTGTTTATTACATACAAATTTACTCGGTATATAAACAAATTCTTGGAATTTCTGAATTTTTTTTTACATATTTTTAATTTTTTTTTTATAACCAAAACATAGAGTCCCCTGAGTTAAGCTGAAACGTTCGAGGTTTTGGTTTTTTTGATAGGAAGTAGACTTGTGTATCACGATAGCTCTGGACCTGAGGAAATTTCTTTTTCTATGTGAAGGTGTGAGCGAATGGAAGAGAGTAATTCTGAACAACCTGTGGTTGGTGGATTAGGGTTGTTTGGTACGAATAGACGGGTCACTAGGAGTGTTACTAGAGCCCTAGAAAACCAAGTAGTGGGCTCTCTATTTACTCAAATAGACACGGGGATACCACACTCAATCGATTTTCTGCCTACAGATTATTTTAATAGGTGCGCCGCGCGCATTTTTAGTACGCTAGCAGTAGAAAGAAATATACAGCCCAGTGTCACTATAACAGAAGAAGTAGCAGTCAACGAGACATCCAGCAGCTTGAGTTTTTCCAGGAAAATAGAAGAGCTCTTCCAAATGTCTGACTCCGAGCAACCAGGACTTAGTGGGGCAGCTAACCCTACAGAGCACAACCCGCCACGGGACTCGGAAGCTGGACACCCGAAAGCTCCAGGTAGTGGACCGACTTCATCTGCCATTAATATTGAACAGCTGAGCCGCATGATGGCGATGATGGCGCAACAAAATGAAATGATGTCGCAATGTATGAATGAAGTCCACAACATGCGAGCAGACGTGTCAAGCCTCAGCAACCGAGTCGCCGATATGGAGACGTCAGCACAGGCTTTAGGTAACAGGTCCGGTATGGCCTCGACACCAGAGAATAGGAACCGCAATGAACAGGGAGCTGATAGACAAGTAGGGGAAGAGGCATCAACGGGTAACACCAGGATGATTGAACGCGAAACCCATGATACGCCCAAATGGAAGAAGGTTGACCTCGATAAGTGGCATATAAAATTTGACAGGTCAGGAAAGGGCATTACGGTAGAAGGTTTTTTGTTTAGAGTAGAGGCGGGCGCAGTATGAAATCTCATACCGTCAATTGTTTGCGGATTTCCACTGCTTGGTATCAGGCAACGCGGCCAAGTGGTTTTGGCAGGTTCTAGAGGACCCCGCGGATGACGCAAGTTTCGGATATTTTGAGTTAAAGAAGGAACTTCTATCCCACTTTAAGACCGCGGAGTCTGACTATGAGGTTATAAGAGAAATAATGGAGCGTAAGCAGGCCCCCAAGAAGGTTTTGATGAGTTCTACGGGGAGGTACATAACCTTACCTTCAGACTCCGAAAGAAAATTCCAGAAAGAGAATTGGTGGGGATAATTAGAGGAAACCTCAAACCCTACCTGGCAAATTTGACGTTTGCAATAAAGATAGAAACACTTGCCGAGTTGAAAGCGGAGTGCAGGCGAGCTGAGCGACTGATTAGGGAGAATAGAAGCCGTTCCAAAGCCGTAAGCGAGTTAGAGTACCCAGAAAGGCCGTCAGCCGAAAATGTGCTAGGAGAAAAATCCGTGGAAGCCATCAATAATATAAACAGAGGTAATGGCTCTTATCAAAAGACACAGACCAATTATAACAGACCGCCTGCGGCCCAAAACAGTATGCCCACTCTCTCTTCCAACAACAACCCCAAGTCCACCATAAGTGCGTTTTGTCCGTCCCCTTTTCATCTGATGTTGTGCTTTTCATGTGGTATGCCTGTGGATTTTTTTGTGAAAAACCCGTCCTAGTCTAAGAAAGAAAGTCGATGTAAGTCCTCGTTCCATAACATGGTGTGTTTTGCATGTGGTGGTGATATGTCTTTCTGTGTTTTTAAACCAACTCAGGGAAACTCGTCACTGGCGGAGATTACCGGGAACTCCTGCCAGGTGAGGGAGCACTCGGAGGACAACCAGGGTACACAATTCTAAAAAGAAACAGCAAAAGTAATATTAATAAACGAACGAATATATGCATTAAAAATGAGGTTAAAAGTCTCCACCAAAGAAAACTAGAGTATGAAGCAGCGAAAAACAGAATTTTTTGTGAAGAAGTTTTGAAGAAAAGGCGAACACGAAATTACGAAAAAATACATAAAATGCGGGAAAACAGGAAAACCTATAGAAGAATTTACAACAAAATCATATCTACGATCGTTACCGTAAAAGGTGATAACAGGTTTTTCGCGAAAACGAACATTGGGGGAAAAGAAACCCTAGCTTTGTTAGATTCTGGGGAAGGTGCAAGTTGTATTGGAAAAGATGCTAACAAATTTTTAGAAGGCAGTGAAGAAAGCATTCTGCACTTAGCTGGCCAGAAAGTCAGGACCGCTAATGGTGGGGAGACCGCAGTAAAAGGCGTAATTAATCTACCCGTAGTATGGGACGGGGTAACTAGAGAAATCGAATTTTTAATTGTACCAGATTTACAACAAGCAGTGTACCTTGGGATTGATTTTTGGAAGGCGTTTGATTTGGATGTTGTGAGTAGAGGGGCCATGGGGCGATCTACACAGGCTGAAGTGGCAGAGCTCGTACCTACTGATGGTGACCTGTCGTTCGATGCGGTGCAACATGAATTGACACCCGAACAGCAAGTAGCATTAGAAAAAGTCAAAGCTAAATTTCCATCCTTCGCAGTGTTGGGATTGGGGCGTACAGATGTAGAGCAGCATGTGATAGAAGTAATGAACGAAAACTTACCAGTTAAGCAGAGGCACTATCCGATATCTCCAGCGATACAAAAGTTGATTTACCAAGAATTAGACAGGATGTTAAGTATGGGTGTCATTGAAGAAAGCAATAGTAGTTGGAACTCACCCGTATCTTTAGTGGTTAAGGGAACCAAAAACCGTCTCTGCCTCGATGCTCGCAAAGTCAACGAGCAGACCATTAAGGATGCTTATCCTTTGCCAAACATTGATGGGATCCTTAGTCGTCTCCAAAATACTCGTTTCATATCTGCAATAGATTTGAAAGACGCCTTTTGGCAGATCCCATTGGAAGCAAAGTCCAGAGAAAAGACGGCCTTTACGGTGCCGGGCAGGCCACTTTATCAATTTACGGTGATGCCTTTTGGGCTGTGCAATGCAGCTCAGAGGATGTGTAGGTTAATGGACAAGGTTATACCCGCTGCGTTACGTGAGAGTGTCTTTGTGTATTTAGATGCTTTGTTAGTGTGTTCAGTAGATTTCTCGTCTCATTTGTGTCTATTGGAAAAGGTCGCTAGGTGCCTACGTGAGGCAAAATTAACCATTAATCTGGAGAAGAGTAAATTCTGTTACAAGGAGGTCAGATACCTCGGCTATGTTGTGGGCGACGGCTGTATTCGAACTGATGGCAATAAGGTTGCGGCTGTAAGAGATTTCCCCGAGCCAAAGACCCCTAAGCAGCTTCGACGGTTTCTAGGGATGGCAGGCTGGTACCGTAGATTCATCCAGGACTACGCGACCATTGCAGCGCCGCTGCACGACTGCCTCTCTAAAGAAAATATTAAAAAGTTTAGCATGACGGACGAAGCGAGAAAATCATTCGAGCGACTGAAACAGTGCTTGATTTCCGCTCCTGTACTTGTACACCCAGACTTTAACAGACACTTTTACATACAGTGTGACGCATCAACGGACGGAGTGGGAGGGGTTCTTTTTCAACTGGACGACGAAAATAATGAACGACCAATTGCACACATATCCGCTAAACTTAATAAAGCACAACGAAATTATAGCATCACAGAGCTTGAATGCTATGCGGCCGTGATAAGCGTTAAGAGATTTAGACCATACGTTGAAGGATTACCCTTTACAATTATCACAGATCATGCTAGCTTGAAGTGGTTAATGAACCAAAAGGATCTGTCCGGGAGGCTGGCACGATGGAGCCTTAAGCTACAAGCTTACAATTTCGATATACAACACCGCAAGGGCTCGCTAAATGTAGTTCCGGATACGCTATCACGGGCCAATATGGAGGAGATCAAGTTGAGTGAGAGAGTATTGGACATCAGCCTGGATTCGCCATGCTTTGAATCGGTTGAATACAAAGAATTGATAGAGACTGTGACAACTTACAAGGACAAACAACCAGACGTATGCGTGTCAGACGGGTACGTATACAAACGAGCACAATTCGACAGGGGGGACGAGCTTCAGCAGGACCAAGCCTGGAAGCTCTGGGTGCCGTCGGAGCTGCGTGAGGGCTTGGTGCAAGTTTCTCATAGTTCCCCGTCGACAGGCCATGGAGGTATACATAAAACTTTGAGTCGACTACGCCAAAAGTACTACTGGCCGGGGATGGTGACAGACGTGCAAGCACACATTAAAGCATGTGAAGTGTGCAAAGAAAATAAAACCCAAAACTCATTCAAAAAACCGATAATGGGCAAACAACACGTGACCGAGCGACCATTCCAACGTTTGTTTATTGATTTCATGGGTCCGTATCCTCGTACGTCTGATGGTAACGTTTACGTGTTTGTATGTCTTGACCATTTTACGAAATTTGTTTTCCTAAAACCAATGAAAAAAGCGACGTCGGCAGAAGTAATAAAATTTTTAGAAAAAGGGGTTTTCCATATCTTTGGAGTGCCGGAGTATATCCATTCAGACAATGGGAAGCAATTCGTGTCGGAAATGTTTGCTGGCTTTCTGGAAAAGTATGGTACGTTGCATGTAAAGACTGCATTTTATTCGCCCCAAGGAAACGCGGCCGAACGAGTCAATCGCTCGGTGCTTCAGATCGTAAGATCGCACATAAAGGATAACCAAAAGACTTGGGACCGGCACATAAGCGATGCAGCTTTTGCACTTCGCAGCGTTGTACATACAGCAATCAATTGTTCCCCATACTATGCGGCCTTCGGTATACCTATGATACAACATGGTGCATCGTATGAGTTATACCGAAAGCTCAGCTCGGTTGGGAACCCAGATTTTGAAGTAGCCGTAAGCCCAGACCGAATGCAACTGATCCGAGATAAGATAATGCGCGAGCTGAAACTGGCACACGAAAGAAGTACAAAGGCGTACAATACAAGAAGTAGGGTAGTCAAGTTCAATATAGGTCAGGTGGTATATCGACGGAATTTTAAACAAAGCGCAAAAATAGACAATTATAATGCCAAGTTGGCTCCAAGGCAAATCAAGTGTATTGTCCTGAAAGTCATTGGGAATTCCATGTACGAATTAGGTGACGTAAACGGGAATAAGATCGGAATATACCATGGAAAGGATATTTTCGCATGCTAATCGTTCAATGGTCAAGATATGTGTTATGTGTTCAGCAGTAGGTGACCTGTGCTGTCCTGACATTTGACGTTTGTTGTTATTAAATGTTATTTTGGGCGTTAGTGTATGTATATGTTGTGTTCAGTATTTATAAATATATCAGTGTTACTAGTTGGACGTACGATTAGTTTCGTGAAATATAGAGGTGTTTTACCATTTATCTAGTCATTTTCCTCCTATTTATTTATTTATTTATTTATTTATTTATTTATTTATTTATTTATACATTTATACACTTAATTATTTACTACTGTGATCGTTTTCCATTGCGATAATAGCGATAAGTCTTGGCGTATGTATTTACATAATCTGTGATATTATCTGTTAGTATGTATGTACGTGCATATATAGTTGTATATACCCAGTGATAGCTAATAGTAGAATGTGTTGTTGCATACATGTGTGATCAAGAAACAAGGTAACATAGCTAGAGTATGTAGACATGCTGGAAACCCGGCATTAGGTCGTGGGTCGAGGCCACACGTTGGTCTCAGATAATAATAGTATCATAAATATCATGAAGTAGACACAGGATCAGTCAGGCCGCCTTTAGAATTCCTTTACGAACTCACTCCATGTTGCAGGCAACATCGGCGGGTCCGAGCCTGTAGCGGCAGCCTTTTGTGTTGAAAGCCGCATAACACCCCATCAAACACCTTCGAACGCCTTCAAACCTGAACCCACGTATCTGTCTCACTGCTAGCCTAATGTTGTGTGAAACGAATTGTTTGATCAAAGCTTGAGTGTGTGTGTGTGTCAACAAATATGTTTATGTCCGGGATGCGGAACAATGTGTGCGTATGCGTGTATTGATTGAGTGAAAGTCTTTTGGAGGGAATTTCCTCGGGCTACAAGCGCATCGGGGGCACGATTAGAAAGCTAATCAAGAGCAAGGATTAGATTGATGTGTGCTCTGAAAGCAGTTAGAAGTGTGGTGCTCGAGTTTTAATCGTCCACAAAGTAATTATTAATAGTGAAGTTTTTACTTGGACGGT
>NW_016158531.1:33675-37553 GCF_001687245.7 Rhagoletis zephyria | reverse complement strand
CCCCCCGACCGACGAGCTAGCCAGGGCTCGCTAGCATGCCTGCATGCCACAGCACCTTGCCCCAACAGTCAGAGATATAACAGAACATACACTAGTTTGTTTTCTGATTGAAGCGGAAAACATTGTGAATTCGCGCCCTCTAAAATATCTCCCGATCTCCGCTGATCAAGACGAGCCACTTACACTAAACCACTTCCTGCTCGGATCAGCGAACACCGCACATAAGCCAAACAAAGCCGTTGAGCCGGAAAGGTTGTGTGCGTTGCGCAAGCAGTGGCGTATCGCGCGTCAGTTGCGAGACCACTTCTGGAAATGTGGATCGCAGAATATCTTCCTAACTTAACACGTCGAACGAAGTGGTGCGAATACACAAGGCCCTTGAAGGTGGGAGACATAGTCTTCATATGCGATAACGGTCTGCCTAGAAACCAATGGAGCTGCGGTGTGGTAGAGCAAGTTCATCCGGGAGCGGATGGAGTGGTCAGACAAGCGGATGTACGCACAACCAGGGGAATATCTCGTCGTGCCGCGTCGAAGTTAGCCGTGCTGGACGTGGAAGTTGGTGAATCTGATTGATTCACGGGGGCGCGGGTGGGCCAACCCGCTCGAAGGCAACACTATAGTACTCGTCAGTTTAATTGTAGTCCATTGTGAATTAATCATTGTATGTAACCAAATCGTTAGATTGTCAAATTTGTAAGCTACGGTTGTTCTTTTTCATTCGTTGAACATTTGCTCCAGAAGACGCAACCGCGGTAAGTAAATTAAATCGTAATTTGTCTTTGTAAAATTATAATTGTCTAAGCCGCCGCTTAAACCGAATTCAGCGGCCGTGCGCGCATCCTTTGGCGGCAGTGGAGTCGAAGCGACTCCGAAAATAATTACCGAGCGCGCACGGCCGCCTCCCCATCGTCGTGCGAAATCAGCACAAAGCAGTTCAGCTAGCAACACCGGACATCGCGCACGCGCCCCTTCTAAAGGATTGTGCAAATAAATTCAAATAAGCCAACGCTAGGTTTATATGTGTGCATTTCATGTGTTCAATCAAAATAAAAATAATTTGCGCTAAGCTTTATAACTTTTGAAAGGCTTGTAAATAAAACTGAATATTGTAAAATTCAAACCCAAGTGTTTCCTTTAAACGGAAATCAGTGCGTGTGTACCAAGTGAGTGCGAAGGGACCAAGCGACCATTATTCATGGTCCTTCGCAGCCAACCCTGACCTAGCTCCAAAAAATAAAATAAATTAATAAAAACTACAAAAAAAATCGGTACTCGTACGTCCGTAAAAACACACAACAAAAAACAACTTTAACAGTGGAAAAAAAGCTATAAACTAAAGTGCACGTATATACATACATATACGCAAAAAAAGAAAAACTGAGAAACTAAGTGCAAAAACAACAAACAAAAGTGTTAAAAAAGTGCACGTACATTTCGAAAACTCAAAAGTAGAAAAATAAAATAAAATAAAATAAAAAATAAAATAAAATGTTGGAAAAAACAAATAAATAATTAAAATACTTATGTACATTAAAAAAAAAAAAAATCAAGAAACACAACAACAACTAAAAGAAGCAACAAAGCGCAATCAGCAGCCATCACCTAACCAAACCGTCGGCCAACATAAGGGCGATCATCAGCAGCATCAGTAGCCATTATCAGCTACGGCAACAACAACAGGCGAAATTATCAACAGAAGCAGCGGATACGCACATATAAATACATACATACATAAATCAAGGAAAGTAGTAAGTCGGCAAATTTTTAATTTCCTTAAAAATTGAAATAAATATAACTTTCATATTCTTAAAAGTTATATTATTTCCAATAAACTGCCAACGGGCATACATACGTATATACATACATATATATATATATAATTAAATAAAACGCGTATTTTTTCTCGCCAAAAACGGTTCTATTAAAATTGCGGATATTTTCCTGCCGCACAAAATTCAACAAAGGCAACTTGCCGTGGTAGAAAAATTCCGTTTTCCGGAAAGCGGAAAAAGCATATTGCGCTGCGATTTACATCCGCGTAGATGCTAGCAACCAAAGATATTCCACTCTCTTGGTTGCAAAAAGCAAAGTCGCACCATTGAAGACGGTAAGCTTGCCACGCCTGGAGCTGTGTGGTGCAGCCTTACTCGCAAAACTGGTCGCAACTGTTCGTGCAACACATTCTTATGGTCAGATTCAGAGATTGTGCTAGCTTGGCTTGAAAAACCACCATGTACATGGAAGACGTATGTATCCAATCGTACCTCCCAAATCCGGGAATATCTTCCAACAGGTACATGGCGCCATGTTGCCAGCCAAGATAATCCAGCCGACCTCGGCACCCGCGGGTGCAAACCGCAGGACTTGGCAAATTCCCCACTCTGGTGGCACGGACCAAAATGGCTCTCTTGCCACATGGATGCATGGCCAAGGTCAAAGGCATGCAGTGCATCTCCACCAGAAAAGCGCAAGGTGGAGGTATATCACGCGCTCGAAGAAGAGGTCGATTTTCTTGATCGCTTTTCTTCTTTCTCTCGAGCACTCCGCGTGACTGCGTACATGTTCCGCTTCGTCAGCAATGCCCGCAACAAATCAAAGGGGTTAGCTACAATCACCTATCCGCATCTGACACATAACGAATTTCAATATGCAAAAATTCGTCTTATCAACGCAGCGCAATCACGCCATTTTCCGAGCGAAAAAAGCGCTTTGCAAGATAAAAAGCCACTTAACAAAAAAAGTCCTCTTATTGTTCTCAATCCTTCGTTGGACAAAGACGGACTTCTACGGGTTAATGGCCGATTAGCACATTCCACATTAAGCTATAATGAAAGGCACCCAATAATTCTCCCTACCGAATCGACCGAATCGAGGTTATATTTTGAGTTTTTACACTCGCTGCTTCTTCACGCAGAAACACGATTAATGCTCCAAATGGTAAGGCAAGAATACTACGTACTAAAGCTAAAACCTCTCATTAAAAATGCATCTTTCAATGCAAAGTGTGCACGCTTTACAAGCAATAAACACGCACCCAAATAATGGCCGCTCTACCCCCTGAGCGCTGCAGTTTCTCACTCCCATTTTCCACAACGGGAGTAGATTTTGCTGGGCCATTCCAAATTAAAGCATCGGTGCTAAGATCTACAACCCTTATCAAGGGATACGTTGCAGTTTTTGTCTGTTTTTCCACAAAGGCAGTGCACCTCGAGCTATGCTCGGATCTTACAACCGAAGCTTTTCGAGCAGCATTCGCCCGCTTCGTTGGCAGACGAGGCTTCCCCTCAAAAATGATGAGCGACAATGGAAAAACGTTCATTGGCGCCCAGCGCGCAACAGAATGCGACTTCGTTAAAATTCTTAACGAGTGTTCCGCAGACATTGTCGAAAAATATGCCCCTCAAGGCATCAACTGGCAATATATATCACCCAGCGCCCCCCACATGGGCGGTTTGTGGGAATCTGCAATGAAAAGCTTTAAAATCCATCTAAAGAAAACCGCTGCAACCCACAAGTTTACCTTTGAAGAATTCACGACGCTTCTGGTGCGAATTGAAGCAGTCCTCAACTCGAGGCCTCTGTCCGCACTTTCTCAAGACCCAGCTGATATGACAGCACTTACTCCGGGTCACTTCCTTCGAGGTGCACCGCTATTGGCCATTCCCGAGCCTAATGCGGAAGACCTCTCTCTACTAAATCAGTGGGAGAAAGTCAAAGCACTTCACCACCAATTCAGTCGCCGCTGGATGAAGATTACCTCAAAGATCTTCAGAAGAGATACAAGTGGAAAACTCTACAACGCGATCCTCAGCCAGGCGACATCGTCGTGATCAAAGAAGATTCGCTCCCCTCCACCGAGTGGCGATTGGGACGAA
>NW_016158531.1:26427-33570 GCF_001687245.7 Rhagoletis zephyria | reverse complement strand
ACTCCTCGTTTCTCTGCCTTTGCTTCTACTTCCAGATTGAAGACACCATGGCATCGCGGAAGGCATGCCCCCTGGCTCCAACGGCAGAGACGGAGAACTGCCTCCAATGTCGGCTCTGCCACAAGTACCACGCGCTCAGGACGTGCCCGGCCTTTAAGGCCATGAAGTCACCGCACCGATTGGCAGTATCCCGGGCGCAAGGGTATTGTGTCAACTGCCTTGCGCTCACCCACACAACCGGCGAATGCGACTCACCAGGCAGCTGCAAGGTTTGTGGCTTAGCGCACCATACGCTGCTGCATGTGGCAGCTAACAGGCCCGCGCGCACAGGCCAACGAAACCAGCAGCCCAACCGGGCCAAATCGACAGCATGCAAGCCCATCAAGCGGAGGGCACCGCCGAAGAAAGGTGGGCAGAAGAAGGCGCAGAAGAACCCGCGCAACCAGGCGCCGCAACCGCCGCGCAAGAAGACCGCCCACCGGACGATCGCNGCGCACAATCGCGGAAGGCAGGCGCCGCAACCACCGCGCAAAAAGACCGCCCAAAGGACGATCGCGCGCACCCCCCAAGGCCTGCAAACGGCCAGCTACCAGGGCCGCACCACTCACCGCGCCCTGGGAAACACCATTCGCGCCCTTCAAGAGCTGCAGAAAGTGCTCAAGAGCACATCCCTGCAGGGCGGGGACGATGTCTAAGCAGCGACTCCGAAAATAATTACCGAGCGCGCACGGCCGCCTCCCCATCGTCGTGCGAAATCAGCACAAAGCAGTTCAGCTAGCAACACCGGACATCGCGCACGCGCCCCTTCTAAATGATTGTGGAAATAAATTCAAATAAGCCAACGCTAGGTTTATATGTGTGCATTTCATGTGTTCAATCAAAATAAAAATAATTTGCGCTAAGCTTTATAACTTTTGAAAGGCTTGCAAATAAAACTGAATATTGTAAACCTTTTAAAATTCAAACCCAAGTGTTTCCTTTAAACGGAAATCAGTGCGTATGTACCAAGTGAGTGCGAAGGGATCAAGCGACCAAATTATTCAGTAATGTTAACTCTTTAACAGAAATAAACCGCAATCAATAAGTACGCCATTGACGTGTTATTTTCGAGTCTTCGCTACAGAGTTCAGCGTTTACAGATGTTAAGACACATTTAGAAGTAAGTGGATACGTGGGGTTATGCAGAAGGGATTTTTATAAGGCAATATTTAACGGAAGTAGTGGTGAAGCTCGAAATTGTATATATATTTTTTGTAAATGGTGTTAACCTAAAATTTGTTTTAAAATGGTATTTACTACGTCGTAAAAAAGATATTAAAATTATCTTTGAATTGGTATCAACATTTTTCCAAACGGTCAAGTAGTTTCCGAGATATAACCCCACGTCTCCACCTTCTACAGATTCCGTTAAAAAGGCTGTGTTAAGACAGAAATGTCAAGTGGAGACCGCGAATTTCCACTGTTAAACCATATCTGCTTGTCGAATTTCTTACCATCGCTGTCTTAACATCAGCTGTCATTTCGTAGTTTGACAACTCAGATTTCATTTTACAGCGCCATTTTGAAAGTGATATGTTAGGACAGCAAGTTACCCATATGAGAAAACGGGACAAAGTTAAAACAGAAATTTGACAGATGTTTAGACACATTTAGTAGAAAATGGAGACGTGAGGTTATATATATATATATATAAAAGTTGAAATTTAACCGGTTATATTTTCTTTGTTTTTTATTTGCGCCAAATAATTTTGGTGTGGTTGAAATCAGAGGTAAAGAGGAGGAAAGAGGTTCTATCGATCTGCATTTTTGCCTTTTTATAGCTAAACGGTCGGTATTACATTCGGTGAAAATCCGTTCTAGCTAGAATCAGTTGTTCGTAGGGCAAATAAAAACGAAATTGCCAACGTGTTGGCAAATACATTTTAGTTGTCAAATGCTGCCAAATCAGCGGCGAGGGCCGCTTTCGCTTAGCTGTCATTTTATATGACCGTGCGTGGTGATATATGACAACTAACGCAAATGACACCACATGAAAATCCGTTTTCATTATTTTGACATTATTTGACGTTAACAGGTCTATTCTGTGCTGGTAATAAAAACTTTTAATCCAGTAAATAAAGTTCTTGTAAATTTTTAAACCCAACAAAATTTTCGGTAACGTGCAGAATAGACCTATAAATATGATGTAATGAAAACCGGGTATAAAGGCTCTGTTATGCATACTTGGCATTGCATGCACTGCTATACCATTCTTACGTAGAAAAAAAACCAAAAACCAACAGACTTTTACGTATGTAATGCTGTGCGTTGGGTAACCGCTTACACGCGAAGCTCATTTAACAGATTCCTTATGTGACAGCTCTCAATCCATGCCAAGTATGCATAACGGAGCCTTAAGGCTCTGTTATGCATACTTGGCATTGCACGCACTGCTATACCATTCTTACGTAGAAAAAAAACCAAAAACCAACAGACTTTTACGTATGTAATGCTGTGCGTTGGGTAACCGCTTACACGCGAAGCTCATTTAACAGATTCCTTATGTGACAACTCTCAAGCAATGCCAAGTATGCATAACAGAGCCTTTAAGAATACCAACGTCTTGTTTATAAAAAGTTTGTTCCACACGTTTTCTGAGCTGTTTCGGTAATTAGAGCATAAAAATAAGTTACTCTCTCACAAGTGTCAAAATTGTGTCAACCCGTGCCAAAATTGCCCAGTGCGTGAGGAACGCAAAAAAAAAACACTTTTCGTGCCCGGAATCGACAAATCAGTCCTAAACAATGATTTTATGTGCATTTATCTTATATAGCCAATTAAATTAGCAAATATCTACATTTCTATATCTTTTGTGCTATTTTCCAATTTTGTATTTTACAAAATTTACTATCGGATGTAAACAAACAACAGCTGTTTCAAATTTGACTTCTTGCACATTTCTGCCCGGAAAAAAAGTCCGGGATATTTCGGGCACGAAGAATAAGACATTTATGATCCAAAAGTGAGGAACGCTTTGTGGGCTGTTTTGTGCACCCGCGGGCTCGTGTGGAACAAACCTAAAAAGGCAATGGGCTCGTTCATAAGACATAGATGTTTAGCCCACTTCTACCAAACTGCTGGCAACTCATGAACCAATTGGAACAGATCTGACCGGTTGAGAAGCAGCCATTTGGAATTGAGAAAAAAGTGTGCGACGTTCGTAATTTTGAAGTTTGCTATTTCTGTTTTGCTTCTTTCTTTTATATATAGCTTTCCGAAAACTACCGTTCCATGGTAAGCAGGAGTGGTTCAGCATTTCTGAAAAGCGTAATTTAAGTCCGATTTGTATAATTTTCAACATCCTGCTTTTGTGTGTCAAGTGCAATAATTCTACCGAGTTTGCTATTAATTGATAAAACGGTGCCCCGCCCAAAAATTTTGTCATGAACAAATTTCTTGCTAAAAAATTATTGCAATTATCAATTTTGAATAAACTAGCTTAAGTAGTTACTGATATATCAAAGATTTCGCATTTCTCTAATATGTTGCGAAGTTTGCTTCTAGTACGGTCAAATCGCATACACTCAAAAAGGACGTGTATATACGGTTTGCTCTTCACTATGCGCGCTCCAATTGAAACATTCACGATTGTAATCGTATTGTAATGTATGAAGATATTTGGTGGTTCAAATGTACCACCACTTTTCTTTAAGGAGTATGGGTTTTCAGACCCTAAAAAATTGTCCTTTTATTATTGAAATGGTTTTATTAAACGGTATAGCGTTCCAAAATGTTTGCACAAGGCTTTCATGAAATTTCGTAAGTACTTAAGTTGTCGAGATATTTACATTTTTGTGCACATTTGTACCACCTCTTTGTACATAAGGATTATTGCAATGTTGAAAAGGCTTGACTTTGTTAACCTTTTTTTTTTGAGTCACTTGGCTTTTTTAGCTTTTTTATTTTGCCCCTATAGCTTTTTTATTTTTGAAGTCTTGGCAACACTGTTGATTTGTACGCAAACAACAGTTGTGTTCTCTTTGATTATCCAGATCAGTATCACGATTATTTCTCACGGAAACGGTCTGGATCAGAGTTGGCGCTCCCCGAAACCGATTGCGTACCAAAATACCAGAAAAATCGTAGGAAAAAATAAAAAATCGTGGCAAAAATAAAAATTGGTTATTATTTTAAATTCATATGCATATTTAATGATTTAAAACAAAAATATAATATTTAAATTCTAATAACATGTGTACTATTTTAAGTATTGTGTCTTTTACAGTGGCGTCTTCCAAATATCGAACTTATAGAACAAAACACATTTTGCCATTTACCCCAGCACTTTCGTTATATATAAGTGAAAATTTACTTTATTTGATTATATCGATAGTTTAATTTCTACGGAATATTACAATAAGGCGATCTTAACCTTTTGCCTCTATTGAGTCGCTTTTTATCTGTGGCAACGAATCCTTCGTGGAAGTAGTTCGACACGCAGTTATTTACTACGTTTATGCGTAAGCTATTTGCAAATAAAAATAATTTGCAAATACCTAACTCACTGTTTATTCGATGGAGAAAAATTCTTTTTTAATATTGCCTGATTATAAAAAGGAAAATAAAGTTAAAAATGGCAGCGTCTTGATTATAAAAAGGCAATAAGATGACCATCGAAAAGGAAAATTAACCTAAGAAGCGCTTTTTTGCAAATAATACCACTAATCAATACTTATTTGCGTGATTTAGTTATTTGCAAATAAAAAATTAACTCAGTGTTTATACGGCAAAGTTTACCATTTTGCAAATTATTATTTGCAAATAATGCGTGCGTATAAACGTAGTAATGGTTACCTCTTTGCGCAACCACGTATCCCTCTCGCACATTGAATCTCTCTGTCTGTTATGCGAAAATTTGGCCGGTGGTGCTTATTTATGTTGCAGATGTTCTTGGAGCCATGGCCTGTTTACCATATTTTTGAAGTTATAGTCATTTACAAATAGTTACTGCCCATAAGTTGAATGAAATACAAAAAGGGTAGTAAAAATAAGATAAAGCGTAGTGGGGTAGCAAATTTAAAAATTTTTGAAAGATCGTAGCAAATTTAAATTAAATAGTAAATTTCAATAAATTTTTGTGAAATCCTTTGCGTGTACTTCTTTTTCTCAACTAAAATTTTCTAATTTCCAAAGATTATTCAACTGGTTTTTTTTTTATTTGGGCAATACACTTTTGCTTTAGAAATGTGGTTCTTATTTTATTGCTAAATGGGAAGGATTAAAAAGGATGGCACACAGCCAAAGCGAAATGTGAAGTTCGCACGGCGGCGTTTCATGGCCATAGATTTTTTTCTGTCGAATTATTTTTGTTATTGCAAGAATATAGTTGTGGATGCGTTAAATCTGGCTTGAAATAAAATAATTTATAATAATTTCTCTTTGCTTTACATTTATATTTGTTATCATTTCCTCATTTCTAAATATGGTCAAAGATCGTAAATCTATAAGAAGAGACAACACGTTAAAATTGTAACGAGTGGGAACATCAGGAGCGTGCTTTCTCTTTTGCCCAAATACGTTTTGTGATTGGATGAAAAGAGAAAGCACGCTCCTGATGTTCACACTCGCTACAATTATAACGTGTTGTCTCCTCTTATAGATTTACGTTCTTTGATATGGTTTAGTTTTGGTAATTCTCTAGTATAGGGTACAACTGCTAAAAAAAGGTCCAAAAATGTCGGGTACCGCTCGACGCCATTTGGTCCCTGTAACAACAATCCGGAGGCGGAAAGTAAATATTATTAACCATTTACAAGTTATAGCCAAACAACTTTTGTTAAATTTGGCTCTTTTAGATGAGAAATTACACCACTATAAACGAACTGAATATTTACTCCCCACTATTCACTTACTATGAAAATATATTCGCTTATTGTTCTATGCAAGCAATATATTTTTTTTCCTACTATATTTTATATTTTGTTAATAAAAGAACGTAAACAAACTTTTCACTTCACAAAATTTGTATAACCCCAAATCACTGGTATTGGTACTTTTTAGCATTTTTTATTACCGCTGTTACACTCTGAATATACTCTACACTTCTTGCTTTTCCTTTAGTACCATGGCGGAAGTGGGGCCATACATATGTATGTATGTTTAAAAATATATGTACCACAGTATACCAGTAGAAAAGGTTTTTGTTGTTGTGGCCATGATACAAAAATAGAAGGTAGTTTCATTTATTGACATTCGTTGTTGTTGCCGACCACTTGACTTTTAATAAGTTTATGACATTTCATTAAAATCATGCTACCAGATTCACTAGCATAAAAATTTTTGTTTCTTGAAAAAGTATAAAAATATTTAAATTAGTGAAGTTGGATGAAAATATTAAAAAGTCTTGCGCGTTTTCAAACTGAAAGAATTTGATACACCTGTGCAAACGTTCGAAAATAAAGTTTTTTGCTTTACCGAGGATAGAGTACGTAATACGATTTAATGCGGTTTGATTGCGTTTTTTATAATTAATTTACTTCGATTGCTTAGACTAGAAACGTAACCTAATGACGCGTATATCAGCGCGGTGGATGAATGACTAACTGAGAAGTGTTTAATGTCAGTGTCAGTCTTACCAGAACTTTTTGGGGTGACCAGCTAGATTGGATAAAAAAACGGCTAAAAACGGCTAAAATGTTTCAACTGGAATTAACTTTTTTTTAATACATAAATTACAATTAGAAATACTAGTAAATCCATTAAATATTTTTTTGGTTAACAAAGATTATTCCTAGCTAAGCTGTACACCACTTTTTTTTTGTTTAACAAAGGAAACGGTCGTTATACGTAGCTAAGCTTTACATCAGAAGTCATGTTTGTATTACTTAAATATAAAGACAGAGATAAATTACAAACTTATGGCATTTTCTTTTCTATTAAACAATTTTGCCTTCTTATAAATATTGTAACATTTGCAGTAGGTTGCTTTTTGTCCCGCAAAATGACTATATTAGCAAAAAGTATGGCACTTTTGCTTCGGCGGAGGGCAATATATTGAGAAATGAACACGTAAAGTTGTGAAAGGGCTGAGGAAAACAGAGCAACATTATTTCGAGAAAAGAAAACGCCACGATACAAACACAGAAGGTAGTTTAATTTATTAAC
>NW_016158531.1:17272-26417 GCF_001687245.7 Rhagoletis zephyria | reverse complement strand
GATTTTCTTAAAGTTTATACTGTTCCCTTTCTAGTAAGTTTTTGGTGACACACACCTTCCCCTTCCGCTCCCCACCAAAAAATCATTTTACAAATAACCGAACATTTCCAACGCACAACATTAAACCCTCTGATGTATTGTTTCATTGATATCAATGTGGCAAGGTAGCTCATAATTTTGTACAATTTATGAAACTTCAAAAACTTATTTTTTGTCAAAAATTTTTAAATGAAACTACCTTCTTCTTGTATCATGGTTGTGGCTGTTAATTTGGTCCCCATAAAGGACTTGAGGGTTGCGAGCAACTGTTTTGCCGCATTCAGGGTGCTGTGCAGCAAAATAAAGTGCTGAAAAATTTTAACATCGGATAAATGGCGAGAGAAATATTGTTATGCGCTTTATAAGTAAACATGAACGTAATAAAATGTTTTATACTTCAATACAACTAATTAGCGCTATTTTTGCAATTCGAAACGATCTTAAAAATATTTGTAGTGAAATATGTACTTTATGAGTTAAATGGAAACTATCTTATATGTAAAAATGTATTCCGATTTACTTCAAATAAATGAAATATGTTTTATATATGGATCTAATTTTAATAATTATATTTATTACTTTCATCTACATTGCTTTTATTGTAAGTTTTCACGAGTTGTTGCAGTTTTCTGCAATTGTCTCTGGCGACTATACATGCTAAAGCTAAATAATTTCACAATTTCTACCCTATTAAACGTTTATATTTTAAATAAATGTGATCAATATATAATTTCCGATCAAACTATAGTACTGAATGCTTGAGAAAAAATTATTTAAATCAAATGATCAATAGTGAATGCACTCGGAGCGAATTTTGGAACACGGAGCGAATTATGCATATTAACACTAAATAATTTCTAGCTTTCTACCATATTATAAATCCATATTTCAATTTAATATGATTAATTACTGAATAATATATCAACTCCGATCAAACTTCACTACTGAATGCTTGACAAACAATATTTGAATCAAAATATCAATAGTGAACGCGCTCTGAGCGAACTTTGGAACACGATATAAAATATGCATGTTAAGACTAAATAATTTCTCATAAGCTTGTCGTCGTTTAAAGTTCAAAACCGCGTATCAACAAAAACAAAACCGCGTATCAGCAAAATGCAAAACCGCGTATGTGAAGTTGTAAAATTTATTTTCTAGAGGGCAAAAACACTCATATTTGAAAATGGTTCTCTTTTTTATAAAGCAATCGCATTTCTGTCTAGTATATTTCAGGACGAATGGATAAGGAATGAGCCAAGAGCTTGTGTCAGCAAATCCAATTTTTGGCAGCCAATGTTAGTTACGCGGTTTTGCAGAATGACGATACGCGGTTTTGTACTTTAAACGACGTTATGTTTTAATATAATATAATTAATTACTGAAGAATATATTAACTCGGATCAAACTATAGTATTAATTGTATGACAAACTATTTAAATCAAATGATCAACAGTGAACGCGCTCGGAGCGAATTTTGGAACACTTCATAAAATATTTACAGAGGAAGTATATTAGTTGTCAATAACACCTTGGGCCGTATGCATAAAAACTAAGCAATTACTTCTTCTCAGATTTTCATACCTTTCACTTAAATAAGAAATAAATAAATAAATAAATAATAAATAAATAAATTTATTTCAAAAAATTTAGTGAAAGGTCTGCAATTTTAAGAAAAAGCATTTGCTTAGGCTTTATGCATACGGCCCCTTGTTTAATACACCCATGATACAAATATTTAAAGGTAGAACCGCTTGCTCAATTCGTCGGCCATCATTTATTTTTTGAAGTTTGTCTATTTATGAAATTGAAATTTTGAGAGCAACTCAAATGCCAAATAAAAGTAAAACAAAAAAACAAATAGATGAAAATATTGAAATTTTCATTTATTTGAGACTGAAAATGAGAATGTATTTGTGAGATTGGAAATTTGAAAACATTTTTGTAATGTCAGCAAACTTTAAAAATGTTCAGGCTGCCTTTCAGCGGTTTTACCTTCAGATTTTTGTATCATGAATACACCTTGGTCGAGATATCACGAACAAGTTTTCCTTTATTTATTTTTACTTAAAATCCTTAAATATGTATCTTGATTTCTTTCTGTAGAATACGTATTCATTTTTTTAACGATTTTAAAAAAAGGGAGGACAGTCGGATCTACGTAACCAGAACGACCTAAATGCGCATTGAAGTCGGTTGTATTTTTTGCTTAAAATTACTTGTTATTATTGAGATACAGTTTCGCTGTTGTATTCTTTTATTGCATGCCTTAAACTTTTTTACTTTAAGTTATTATGTTGAAGATATGCGTTCTCCCTTTGTCAAGCACTTTAGCTAGGTGCGAGAAATTTAGCATATGCGCGTAAGAGCATAGAGTAGGTATACGGCTGTGCTGCCGTGATTCTCCAACATCTTGTCAAAGGAGAAAACATATTGGTGGCGGAATCCATCGTAGTCCGATTTTTCTTANCATTTTATTTTAAATTATGAATTTTATTCGAGCAATTTTTTATGTTTAATAGTTTTGAGAACATTTTTTGGTTCTGTTGTATTCTTTTATTGCATGCCTTAAACTTTTAGTTATAATGTTGAAGATTTGCCTTCTGCCTTTGTCAAGCACTTTAGCTAGGTGCGAGAAATTTAGCATATGCGCGTAAGAGCATAGAGTAGGTATACGGCTGTGCTGCCGCGATTCTCCAACATCTTGTCAAAGGAGAAAACATATTGGTGGCGGAATCCATCGTAGTCCGATTTTTCTTAAGATGTTCGAAAAAGCGATCACTGAATCTGAGCTGCTATGAACGTATGTATTCAAAGCAAGCGCTGCGTTCGTAGCTACTCGAACTTGATAGCATTTTCGTAGATTTCACGAAAAATCGGACTACGATGGATTCTATGATAGCCTTGATTAGTTCGTGCGATTATGACTTATGGATCGATTATGGATGGGAACGNAAAGCGATCACTGAATCTGAGCTGCTATGAACGTATGTATTCAAAGCAAGCGCTGCGTTCGTAGCTACTCGAACTTGATAGCATTTTCGTAGATTTCACGAAAAATCGGACTACGATGGATTCTATGATAGCCCTCGTACGATTATGACTTATGGATCGATTATGGATGGGAACGGAACCTCAGTTGGGTTGCCGATGGACAGCGCCACTGAAATGAAAATGTTTTTTTATTATGAATAGCAATAATTAAGTTTCATAAAGTTCAAGGTGGTACAATTAAAAAAAAAAGTTGAAAAAAGAAATAAAGTATCTCAATCAAAATTTCCCGGCAGCCACAAGAATGCAGTTGCCAATATAGCAACTTAGTGGTTAGCTTTTAGTTGCTAGTTGCCATCGGGAATACCATTTCAGCCACTGGGCAACCAACTGAAGTTCGGTTGTCTTTCGTAATCAACCCATAAAATCTCAATCGAATATGCATGCACGTTCTGCAGAACGATAAATATTTTGTAAATGTGCGCTCTGTCCGCTAACGAATTCCAGCCATGTGTGAAATATCGTATGTGAAGCCTCCGTCTGACTTAACGATTCTCAAAGGCATGCCATAATATTATTATTATTATTATTGCAACATATTTTACAAATGAATTTGTAAAATACTACATGGTGCGGGCGACGAGGCCATTATGCACCGGTGTTAGTTTAAGTAGTTACGTTTCGTCTAACAAGTAGTGGCTGTATAGCATTTTTTTGATTACGGCGATGTTGTCTTTTTTGGAGCAGTCTAATAACTCCCGTATTTGTTGGTGACTCTTAGAGATGGGACAGTGCAACACGATGTGTTCAACAGTCAACGTTGTCAGGCAGGATGAGCAGGAAAGTAGTTCGCGTTTAGTGTACAGGTGTTTGGTTGAGAAAAGTGTTGTCCCCAGTCTGATTCTGGAGAGCGTTATGCAGTCCTGCCGGGAAAGATCTCTGTCGTAGTTCGGTCTTCTGGGCAGATTGTTGTGCTTTTGGAGAAACGAGTTTGAGCTACGCCAGGCATTTAAATTGTTTTCTAAAGCTGCAGCTGAATAGCAAGTAGTTATTATTGAGTGTAAACATGGGCATTCATATACTAGTGGGAGAGTCANAATGTGTTCAAGAGTCAACGTTGTCAGGCAGGATGAGCAGGAAAGTAGTTCGCGTTTAGTGTACAGGTGTTTGGTTGAGAAAAGTGTTGTCCCCAGTCTGATTCTGGAGAGCGTTATGCAGTCCTGCCGGGAAAGATCTCTGTCGTAGTTCGGTCTTCTGGGCAGATTGTTGTGCTTTTGGAGAAACGAGTTTGAGCTACGCCAGGCATTTAAATTGTTTTCTAAAGCTGCAGCTGAATAGCAAGTAGTTATTATTGAGTGTAAACATGGGCATTCATATACTAGTGGGAGAGTCAGCGCTTCCTTTGCTGCTTGGTCGGCGGCTACATTGCCTGGTATTCCCGTGTGTCCTGGTACCCAAAGGATTTTTGTTGGGTTTTTTAGTTGACTCAAATTCAGCATATTGTACTTGCTAGCTAGAGCTTTGGTTGCACCAAGGCTATCTGAACATATAAGTGTTTTACGATTTTGCTTTGGTGCGTATTCGATGGCCCACTGGATGGCACTCAGTTCTGCGTGAAATATTCCGGCGTGTGGTGGCAGTATACTTTGTTTCACAACGGAGAAGTTGTTTCCACCCGTTTTTTTGACCACTGCATAGGATGTTGCTCCGTCTTGAAAGTAACCATCTACATATAATATAATTTCGGGTGAAAATGTTGCACTTATTCGGCAAAGTAGATGCAAATATTCTGCAGCACAGGTGTTGTTTTTGGTGTGACTGCTGAGTTGGGTGTCAATTTGTAACCATTGGCTCTAATCACTTTGCGGTTGTTGTGGCTTTTCCGGAATAGGCAGTTTCAAGTCGAGCAATAATTTAATAGTGTTTTTAATGCTACACAAGTTACAGCTAGAAATTTTATTTTTAGATACATTTATGTGTTTCCAAAAAAGGTCATGTAGGCTTGCTTGTGTTGATGTAATTGCTTTGGCCGCCAGTTTCACGGCGCTTTTATTACGCGTGTCTTGGAAGTCTTGATAACGTGCTTCAACTCTAAGGGCCTGACCTGAAGCATTTGTTGAGGGCGGTGTTGATTTTCCTTACATTATTGGCGGATGTCCATCCATAGATTGTAATGCAATGTTGTAAGATGCTATTTGTTAGGGATTGGCATATTTTGAGGGCTGTTTCTAAATGTGGACCTTTTTTACGAGAGCAGATAAGTTTCATGAGATTGTTAACTTTGCTCAGTTTGTTCACAACGTACTTCGATTGTTCATTCCATAGTAACGTTTTCGTAAATACAACCCCAAGAATTCTAATACTATTTTTGATCTGGATGTTGTTCTTTCTCAACTTTAAGGTGGTCACTGTACATTTCTGTTTACGGCACACGTGTAAGGCTTCAACTTTGCTAATTGGCAGTATGGCGCCCCTGCTTTTCGCCCAAATGTTGATTTTATGGTCCAAGGACTCAATGTGGTTTCCAACCTCCCCTTGTGGGCCTGAATATATTGTCAAAATGTTATCCGCGTAGATTCCGAGAAAGTCTAATCCTTCAGATTTTTTGAGCTCAACAGCGATCGAGTTTGTGTAGACATTATGTAGAACAACGGAGAGTGGTGAACCTTGCGGTAGCCCCTTTTCCAGGGCGCGTTTATGGGAAAGGTAGCCGTCTATCCGTGTTGTAATTAGTCGGTTGGATAGAAAGGATGAAATTACTTCCAGTAGTGTTTTCGGAATGCCCCATTCGTGAAGCTGTTTGATAACAAAAGTATCAATTACGCGATCGAAAGCCTTCTCTAGGTCCTCAGACAAAACGGCACTATGCTTTTTGTTGGCCATGTTTTCTTTTAACTTGCTTTTCAGTTGATGGCAAAGAGTGTGCACGCCGCGTTGGGTTAAAAAGGCGTGCTGTTCTGTACATATTTTATTTTGCACACAGGTCGTTAATCGTTTTGCGATTATTTTCTCAAAGATTTTGGAGATGACGGGTAGAAGTGATATGGGTCGATAGCCTTCTACGCTGTTGGGGCTTTTTCCAGGTTTTGGGATGGGTATTAAAGTAGCGTGTTTCCAGTCGTGTGGCACCGTACCGGTTACTAGAATTTTGTTGTATAATCGACATAAGCGCTTTTGGAGATTGGGTGAGATATTTCTCAACATTGAGTAGGTTATTTTATCCATTCCGGGGCTGGACCCTTTGGCACTCTTTAGGACTAGATGAAGTTCGAATGTTGTAATGTCTTTGATACTGTCTGTTAAGCTAGGCTTCTGGTCGGTTAAATTAGCAATTTTAAAATTGGTTTTTTCTGTAATTAATTTTGGGGAGAATTTGCTGTTGGAGCTAACTTGACTCCAGTTGTCTGCTAGTTTGTTAGCAATATCTACAGGATGGGTAAGGACAGTGGATTCCAGCATTATATTTGGAAAGTTTTCAGTCTTACCAGCTCTCAAATTATTTACCTTTTTCCATAGCACTCTGATGTCCATGTCGGGGTTTAGCGAGTTGAGGAAGTTGCTCCAACATTTCTTTTTGGACTCTTTACAAGTCCATTTAACTTTGGCGCATATTTGCCTATAACTGGAGCAGTTGGACTCGTTTCTATTACGTTTAAAGCGATTCCATGCTAGATTTTTTTCTTGAATGAGCTTGGCAATATCTGAGTTAAACCATATTGGATTGCATCGNTTTACAAGTCCATTTAACTTTGGCGCATATTTGCCTATAACTGGAGCAGTTGGACTCGTTTCTATTACGTTTAAAGCGATTCCATGCTAGATTTTTTTCTTGAATGAGCTTGGCAATATCTGAGTAAAACCATATTGGATTGCATCGTTGTGGGGGCTGCCTGTTATGAGGAATTGACTCATTAGCTGATCTTCTGATAATACGTTTGATTTGGGCTGCTTCCCTGTTTATGTTGTTGGATTCCTCGTAATCGTAGCAGTACCGATCGGTCTTACTTTCGAACAAATTCCAATTAGCTTTTTTGTCTATAAACTTCGGATTGAGACGTTGGCAATGTCTCTCTATGCGATTAAATATGAAAATTTCAAAGTGATCGCTGGCTACTGGTTGGGGTAGGCATTTCCAGGTGAGGGTGGCCGCTAGATCCGCAGAGGCCATAGAGACGTCGACCGTTGTGAGTGTGCCCTTTGTAGTGAGCAATGTGGGCGATCTGTCATTCAATATAACGAGGCTTCTGTCATCGGAGAAATTTTCCCAGATTATGCCGCTGCGTGATGTGTGTTTGGAGCCCCATAGAGTGTTTTGTGAGTTGAGGTCCCCGATGATCAAGTGATGCCCTATGCTGTACTTAGGGATATTATTGATCATCTGCGGAGTAAGATAAACGTCACATTCTTTATATACGTTAGTTATATGAAGTTGTGCGTTCCCGTTTATGGTTACAGTATGAAATAACAAATTGTTGCTCGATGTTTCGTGATTTTGCACGTTAATAGTTTGCTTAAATAGGATCGCTACACCAGATTTGGCGTATGAATAATCTTTGTTGTGACTGTATATATTGTATCTTGGTATCTTGGTCAACTATATGTGTTTCTTGTAGAACAATGATGTCGGGATTATGGTTGGCGACTAGGGTTTCGAGCGCGAATTTATTATTTATATAGCCCTGAATATTCCATTGGAGTATGTTTATATTTAACAGAAAGTTCATAAATATTTAACGTAGAAACAATTGGAATTAAGTTGTGGTTTGAGTTAGTTATGTTTATCTTCGTGTGTCTGTGTGGCTGGCATTGTTTGTTTGAGTGTTTTTGGCGTAATTAAGACATTGAGATCGGGGAATCTGTTGTATAGCTGAGAGAGTGGTGAGATATTCGCGAGTGTGTCTGTATGTGTCGGTGTTAGTGGAGTGCACATGTCCATGACTTCTGCGTCGTGATCGACGTCTGCAAATGAGTTGTTGGATTTAATTGAACTATGGCAGTTTGGTGTTGTTGCTAATCTTGATTGGGATTGACTGTCGTTTGTAGTTGACTGCGTTGAGCTAACTGTGGTGGTTTTTGTTATGCTGCTTTTTGGTTGACTGGGAACTGTACTGTTATTTGGCTTTGTTGAGGTATTTAAAGATTTATTGTTGCTCATATTTTGGGAGTATTTGTTGTAGTTAGACACTGTGTTTGCATCTTTTTGTTGGGGTTGAGGCGGTAAGTTTGATTGTTTAGTAGAGTTAGGATTTGAGTAGTTCTCTTGTGGGATTTGGGCAGCTGAGCTGCTATTTATGTTGTTTCTTTCTGTGTTCGAACGAACTTCGTGTGAAACAGTGAGTGAACTGGCATAGGATTGAGTAGGGATTGTGTTGAATTTGTTGTTTCTGTAGAATTGTCTGGCTTCACGCATGGAACATTTCTGTTGTATTTTTATTTTTAGTATATCTTTCTGCTGCTTATACTTCGGACATTCTCTGGAGTAAGAGGGATGGTTGTCTGAACAATTAGCGCATTGCGTGCGCTTGCAAACTTCTGGGTCGTGAGGGGGGAGATTGCAATTGGCTCAATTTGGCGCGTTATTGCAGCGTTTAGCTATGTGGCCGAGCAGTTGGCAAGATTTGCACCTCATGGGGTTGGGGATATATTCTCTTACTTTGGGAGAATACCATGATACGTCAATTTGGTCTGGAAGTTTGTGGGAGTCGAATGACAAAAGCACTACACCACTAGGTACATAGGCGCCGTTGACATTTTTTTTGAATTTATAGACGTCGATAACGTTTTGATTGTTTAGTTCTTTAATTATTTCTTCCTCTGGTATATTATTCAAACAAGGAGCGAAAATAGTGCCTTTTACGGTATTTAGATTGATATTTAGTTGACATGAAATTGGGCATACACCAGGTAGCTCTTTAGTGCGGACAAACCGATCCGCTATCAATTTGGATTTCACTAGCACTAGTAGGTTACCGTCTCTTGTTGGCTGTATTTTAATTATCTCTTTGCTTATCGCATGCAAAGCTCTGTTAACTACAAAGCAAGAGTAATCTGACAACGGTTTCGATTGTTCACATGCCGACACAGTTAAGAATTTTGGTGATTGCTCTACCACTGG
>NW_016158531.1:13041-17247 GCF_001687245.7 Rhagoletis zephyria | reverse complement strand
TGAACGCTAAGCCACCACCATTATCTCGCTCGCGATCTCGACGGTGCACGTTGTACCCGGCGCAATTCAACAAAGTTGAATTGCTGTGCAACTTCGTCTCTTGGACCGCAGCTATCAATATACCATACCGACACATAAAGACGGTTATCTCCTCAATCTTGCTTTGTAGCCCATTGCAGTTGAATTGAAGGAGCTTCATGTGGTTCGGGAGACGTGTCGTGATGTGGGGTGTAAGTAAAGTGTATGTTCTTGCCGCCGTTGGCTGTGTGTGCTGCTGTGGTGATTGCCGCCCTGTGGTGGTGGCGGGGGGCGTCACAATCGGGGTCTGCGACCGAGCAGCGCAACACGGGCCCTCGAAGTTCCCAGTCCAATCTCGCGTGGTACGCAGACCTGAGCATGCCCTAAAGTGGCACCAGCCAAGGCAGGTGTTGCACTTGACTGATGTCACATTACGGAATATCCTGGTCTGACATACCGTGCAGATTGTAGGGGGAACCAGGAGTTGTTGGCGGCGGCGTGTGGGTGGTGGTGGTGCGGTTGTTGTGTGTTATGTGGTTTGTAGTGGCTGTGGTACGGTCTGTGGTGTTATTATGTTGTTGTGTTGTGGTGACTGTGTGAGGCTGCTCGGGCGGACGGTGGTTAGCCGTGGAGGCTGCTCTGTTTGAGCAACAGGGGGTCACGTACGACGTGGTCCACTGTCTATGTGTCCGTAGTCCCGAGCAGACTCTGAGGTGACTCCACCCCTCGCAGGCATTACACTTGACTGAGGTGGAGTTGTGGTGTAATCGTCTCCGGCATACACAGCAGGTGTAGGTTTCTTGCCCTGGGTTTGACTCGATGCCAGCCCTGAGTAGGAGAATACGTAGTGAATGTAGCCCTATGGACGGACAACTTCTGAGATACTTCGCCGACCTAAACGGGGTTAGATCGCCGAAACAACAGCCATTGGTCGGGTAAACCCGAGTCATTCCGGTACGTAGAACCGGCTGCCGTGGGAATGGGTACGTAGAACCGGCTGTCGTGGGAATGATTGTGTTTGCATCTTTTTGTTGGGGTTGAGGCGGTAAGTTTGATTGTTGTTTAGTAGAGTTAGGATTTGAGTAGTTCTCTTGTGGGATTTGGGCAGCTGAGCTGCTATTTATGTTGTTTCTTTCTGTGTTCGAACGAACTTCGTGTGAAACAGTGAGTGAACTGGCATAGGATTGAGTAGGGATTGTGTTGAATTTGTTGTTTCTGTAGAATTGTCTGGCTTCACGCATGGAACATTTCTGTTGTATTTTTATTTTTAGTATATCTTTCTGCTGCTTATACTTCGGACATTCTCTGGAGTAAGAGGGATGGTTGTCTGAACAATTTGCGCATTGCGTGCGCTTGCAAACTTCTGGGTCGTGAGGGGGGAGATTGCAATTGGCTCAATTTGGCGCGTTATTGCAGCGTTTAGCTATGTGGCCGAGCAGTTGGCAAGATTTGCACCTCATGGGGTTGGGGATATATTCTCTTACTTTGGGAGAATACCATGATACGTCAATTTGGTCTGGAAGTTTGTGGGAGTCGAATGACAAAAGCACTACACCACTAGGTACATAGGCGCCGTTGACATTTTTTTTGAATTTATAGACGTCGATAACGTTTTGATTGTTTAGTTCTTTAATTATTTCTTCCTCTGGTATATTATTCAAACAAGGAGCGAAAATAGTGCCTTTTACGGTATTTAGATTGATATTTAGTTGACATGAAATTGGGCATACACCAGGTAGCTCTTTAGTGCGGACAAACCGATCCGCTATCAATTTGGATTTCACTAGCACTAGTAGGTTACCGTCTCTTGTTGGCTGTATTTTAATTATCTCTTTGCTTATCGCATGCAAAGCTCTGTTAACTACAAAGCAAGAGTAATCTGACAACGGTTTCGATTGTTCACATGCCGACACAGTTAAGAATTTTGGTGATTGCTCTACCACTGGTGTTAAAGCCGGATATTCGAGTTTATCGTATATTCTACGTTTTTTCACTTTTGGGCTAGGGGATAACAGAGCAAACCTATTGTCCCCCAAGTTTGGAGGCCCGGGGGCCATGGTCCCGTAGTAAAAAGCTGGTTATAGTTATTAAATGTTTAACAGATTGAATGTATTAGTGAAGAATTTGGGGGAAAGAAGCAGAACACGTAAACGCGCACTGATATGTATAGTAAATTGTCTCCGAGCTTAATAACCGACGTGTGCACACAACGATTGCAAGACGACGACTCTATTAATACAATTTGTATTTCAACTTTTAAAACACCCAAATAATGCACAAGAAATATACTTTTGTGAAAAGGCGATTTCTGTTCCTTTTCTTCGCACGCAGAAAGGAGAATTCTATGTTGTGAGGGTTATAATCCCTAAGCGCGGCCGCAGGCCGCCTACGCAGAAAGTGGCAACACTAATTTCCCTCCATGTTATTTATATTAACTACGCAAGATTGTTGTGCGGATTTTCACCATCGGAATATTCCTATTAAATACAGAATTTCATTCGGATTTTGGCGACGAGCGTGCGTGGGTCGTGCGCGTCTTTTTGTGAAATACCTGTGTTTAAGTACAGTGCGTTTAATTTTTTGCAATTGTCTTTGGCTTTTTGTGTGCGCGTGTAAATTTCTGTTTTAGATAAAGCGTGTGTCTTCGTTAACAAATATTCTGGGGAAGCATAAGAATTAGGTGAGTAATCTTGGCAAAACTTTCTAATTGTTTTTTGTGGTAGTGGTTACCCAGCCAGCAAAATCATCGGAAACAAGCTCGTAACTGGATATTTTCTCGAAGAAAAACCGGATTAAAAATCGTTTATGATAGCCGTTTACGGCTCTTTTTCGAGCACTTTTTCGCTTTAAATTGTGCATCGCCTACGAACAGTCGTAAACGGATCGAAAAAGCATTCGTATGCGAATATTTTTACGTCCGTTTTTTAATTGTAAACGAGTCTCGTAAACGATTAATTTACGTTACGTAAACGCGTTTTTTTACACTGCTTTATCTACTGTTTTTGAATGCTAAAAATAAAGGCAATTAATTAATTAAAATTATTGTAGTTCTTTTATTGAATGGAATTATAATTAATAAATATTTATAGTGCCGGATCAAAGTATTGGCACAGAGAATTTTTCGCAATGTATGCAAAGTTTTTTACTTGAGTTTCTTTTCGCACATGTATGTATGCTCTTCCATGCAAATTATGTGCGACATTTTATTTTTTTTTTTGTATGGAAGAAACTGCGTATAAAAAATTGCCAAAAAACAAAGAGGTTTTCTAGCTATTCAAGCGTGCACTTTATTATACTAAAATTAAATGGGCTATAAAACTGCATACTTAGAATTTTTCTAAAAAAGCTGATTTGAAAGTAGAACTTCATACTAACTATATTTTTATAAAAAACATTTAGAGAAGAAATCCGAATAAAAAACTTTGCATTCATGGCGAAAAATTCTCTGTGCCAATATTTTTTCCCGGCACTGTACATATGTATATGTGAAGATATTTTCAGATAAATAAATATTAACAAACTATCTATTAACAAATTAACAATTAAATAAGAGGGGTTTAATATATATTATAAAGTAGCTGAATTTATTTTTTATTTTTTTTGCAGATAGGCTGCCAATTTTTTTGCCGGTCGTGTGCATATTGGAAGTGCTTCTTTGAAACGGAAATAAAAACTTCTTTGTCGGAGTTAAATTTTTGACGAAAAGCACCTAAGAAAATAAAGCGAAAGATTAAACTCCATTGGAAATCGGAAAATTTAATTAAGTAAAAAGTGGTAATAAATAATATTATTATCCGTACTTCTTAATGCCGCAGTCGTTGCCAAACCAATAGCGCTATAGGGGAATTAAACGTTTAAATCCTTTAGTGTTGCTCCGCGCAGCCTGTGAAAGAATTGCAAAACTCGTTAAATTAATTTGTATTTTTGAATTACATATGTAGTAGCTACTTACACGAAGTTTAATTACAAAAGAAAGTGGTAGATCGTCCTTTTCGTTTGCACCAGTCTGCCAATAAATCACATACTTAATAATTTTCTTAAATTGAATATTTAACAAACTTCTTCTTCTTCTTATTTGGCGCTGTAACCGCCTAAGCGATTTTGGCCGAGTCCAAAACAGCACGCCAGTCATTTCTCTTCTGTGCTAACTGACGCCAATTGAAAATGCCAAGTGAAGCCAAGTCCTTC
>NW_016158531.1:0-11510 GCF_001687245.7 Rhagoletis zephyria | reverse complement strand
GACAAATAGATGGTGTGTGTCGATCCTATTCTCGCGGGTCTTTTCCAAGATTTGGCGTATTGTGAATACCTGATCTATGGTGGATTTTCCAGGCCTAAAGCCACACTGATAAGGTCCAATCAGCTGATTGGACCTTATTTAACAAACTACTTACTTTTAAAATATTGTGATTGAAGAAAAATTGTCAACAAAACTAAAATTTTTTCTTGTGCTGACAAATTACTACAAGCCTCTTTCTATTATATTTTTTTTGGTTTAATCGTTTACGAGCTTTTCTCTAACTTTTTGGCGATACGAGAATCCCTCGTAAAACGTAATGTTCGTAAAATGTACGTTTTCTTGCTGGCTGGGTAATAGGAAAAATCTTAAGTTGCCTGTTAAAAAAAAGAAAAAAGTGCCGCGTAGAGCGCTGAAGAAAATGAGTAGTTTGGCGTCGCCGACTCCATGGTCGGTGGCGTCTATTGAAGATGAAATTGAAGATTTGAACTCTAAAAGGCAAAAAATCAGCATTGATGATGCTGGTTCGGATTTTTATGAGCTCTCTGCTAGTGGAGGGCTAGTGAAATTACATGAAAAAGAAGGAAAAACATGTAGTGGAAAAATAACGGTAGAACAAAATAATGATATGGTTGTTGAAACCGATGCAGGGAACAGCAACGGGACCGAAAACGCAGGTGGCTGTGGTACAGTCAGACCAAATCAAAGCACAAGAGACGAAAGTGACACAGTGTTATACCCTCAACACTTTAAGGGTGAAATCTTTGTGTTGGTTGATGCTTCAGCCAACACACAGATGACAAACGAAAAAGTCTCAACTGGTCTGACTTTATTCAGCCAATTAAAGATCTGAGAATTAAAGACATGGACCTTATTACTGCCATTGGCAAAACGTTATACAAAGTTACCTTTAAAAATACCTTTGCGGCCAACAATTTTATAAGTGATAAAAAAATTATCCAAAGAGGCTTAAGACCGTTTATACCCCGAACGGCCTTAGAAATTTATGGAGTTGTAAGGGGCATACCCACGTGCTTTGAGGAAAATGACATAAAAAAGCTAGGTCCACCATTCCGATATGTTCTGTCAGACGCTTCAATAGGAAAGATACCATAAGTAATTCATATGTACCGACAACTTCGGTCAAAATTGGTTTCACTGGTGATGACATTCCCAAATTTATAATTTACAATTATACAATGCTCTCTGTTGACTTTTATATTCCCCCCTTGAGACAATGCGACAATTGTGGCCGTCTTGGTCACACCAAATTGTCATGCAAAGGTAAAAAGAGGTGTGTTATGTGCGGCAAAGGTGAATGCCAGGACCCTTCATGTAGTGCAAATGTCTGCATTTTGTGCAGTAAGACAGGCCACTCTGCTAAGAATAAAGAAATGTGCCCACATTGGGAAAAGGAACAGATGGTCAATCGCATCAGGACAGTCAAGAAGTTGTCTAGGAAGGAAGTTTTGGATTAATACTATCCCAGAAACAATAGGTTCAGCATGTTAGAGTGCGATGATGGGACTTTTCCTGCGTTGCCGACGCAAGATACTGAGGTTGTTGATAGGGAAAACAATATAAATAGAAATTTCACTAGAAGAACATACAGCCAAACTGCTAAAAGAGGTGCGACAATGTCAGCTCCTATAACGGTAAGAGAGCCTTTTAGACGGACGACGGTTAAAGCCCCTGGGAACCCAGTTTACAACTCACCTGAGTACCAAAAAGGTCTCGTATCACAGTTTGAACGTCTCATAACTGAGATGATAAAAATCACACAACGAATTTCTATTCAGAGTAACAACACTGAACTTTTTGAAGGTATACAATGCCTTAAAAATCAATTTGAAACAATTATTTCCAGAAGAGATGAGACTGAGATTACGGGATCACTAAATCCGTTCATACATGATGAAGCTATTACAATATAATTGCCAATCACTGCGAGCTAACTTAGATTCTATAGAATTCTATTTGCACAAATATGCGATCGACATTGCTTGCCTTAGCGAGATTTTTCTATCTAGTCGTACTCCACACAAGAAACTGATAAACTTTAAGCTGGTCAAAAAATATCGCCCTGATGGTTATGGTGGTGTTGCCATTGCCATCAAAAAAGACATTTCATTTAAAAGAATCACCTTCCACTCTGACTATGACATTATTCTGATTGAGACTAAAAATCTCAACCCTAATATTGTCATCTGTAGCGCATACTTTCCACCCAACCTCAGTATTAGGGATTTCAACAATGAAATGGATAGGATATTACTGTTTCTGGAACCGTTTAATAATGTTTTTATGATGGGCTATTTCAACGCTAGAGCCCTGGCCTGGGGTGATAGTGTGGACTCCAATCGCGGCAAACATTTGACTAACACCATCCAACAATCCTTTTTTCATAGTCTTAACGATGGCAGCCTTACCTATAAAAGGGACATGAGATCGACAGGTGGCTCTGTGCTTGATCTGACGTTCACTAACAGCACTATGCGGTGCAAATGGTCAGTGGACCAAACGCATATTGGTGGAAGTCACCACTTCCCTATAATCGTGGAAACGAATGCAATCGTGAAAAACATAACGAAGTTCACAGCCAAAAGAAAACTCCTTGAGGCTTTGAGAGGGGTCGAGTGTGAGTCAAATGTCCAAGCGTTGGAGTCCAGAATACAAGAGGAAATCGATAAGGCGACCTTTAATACCAAAAACAATAGATCACCAAAAGCCTGGTGGAATGATGACTTAGCCAAGGTTTACAGATTTCTCATTATTGCCTTTAAAAAAGTCAAGCAATGTCCAAGTCCGGAAAACATGGAAAGTCTCATCGAGCAACAAAAAAACATGGAAGAAGGAGGCAAAAAGAGCAAAAAAGGATAATTTCAATAGCAAAATAGAGGAGATAAATCAGGGTATGGGTAGTGGAGCTTGGCGGTTTGTGAGGTCGTTGAGGGGGGATTATAGTCAAGATTGTAAGGGTCTATGGAACGAAGAAAACAACCAGCTATACTTAGACATGCTGAAGGAGCAGGTTGCCGCACAACCGTCCAATGAGGAGATCAATAATCTGTTCAGCCATGTCATGAGCTGGCGATCACCTACGAGGAGATTCAGGAGGTGCTGAGCAAAAAGAAAGACACAGCTGCGGGAGTGGATCGAATTTCATATGGTATGCTGAAGGCGCTATCGGATCAGACAATTAACTCCTTTAGGACTGCTATTAATGACAATTTTTTAACAAATCAGATCCCCTAGCATTGGCGAACAATCAAGATTGTTCCAATACCTAAAAAGGGTAAGGATTTAAGTCTCTACCAAAATTTCAGACCGATCTCACTTATTTCGGTCATGCTAAAAACTATAAACACGTGCGTTAAAAACAGAATAAATGAGTTTATTGAAACGAATAGCATCCTCCCTCACTCTACTTTTGCATACAGGAAAAATAAGTCCACCTCAGTTTGTTTAAATCAACTAATCCATCAAATACAGCTTTAAAAAAGTAACAAAAAGCAAGTAATTCTTTGCACCTATGATGTCTCCAATGCCTACAATTGTGTTGATGTCAATATTCTTAAAAATCAACTCATGAGCTTGCACATAGAAAGCCTTTATGTTGACTGGATTATAAATTTCCTTTCTTTCAGAATTCTTCAGGGCGAAAAGGTCACACAAATTCAAAACGGTCTACCTCAAGGTAGTGTGTTATCCCCCATCCTCTTCAACATTTACACTGCGAAGCTTCACAATCTGGGCGACTGCAACACCAACATTTATCAGTTTGCAGACGATTTTTTTCTTATCTCTGCAGGGAACAATTTTGAGGAAGCAGTCAATAATATGCAGTCCAAATTGAGTCTGTTTGTAGCGAAATGTAACCGTCTCAATTTAATGTTCAATCCCTCTAAAACGAATGTTATGCACATCTCTCAAGGGTCGAAAAAGGCAATAGACATCCTTGTTAGTAGTAGTAGGATACAAGTTAACGAAGTCAAAATTTTAGGAAGAACTTTAAATATGGCAATGACTAGCAATAGCCACTATACCGCTACTGTTCAAGCCGCGTCTAGCAAAATTAAATTTTTTAAGTACCTAACCAATATTAAGTCAGGTTTACATCCTCAGAAAGCCTTAAATATCTATAAATCAATGGTATGGTCAAAAATTGAGTACGGTTACACTACGGCCGCTAATAGCTCTAAGACAGCTTTCAATAAAATATCAGTGCTGCAAAACAAATTCTTAAGAAGGTGTCTCGGTCTCACTCCTTCAACTCCTGTCCCCATCATTTACGCCCTTGCAAATGAGTTACCACCTGCAGAACGTGCAAAATGGCTCACAGCAAAAGAGCTGGTGAAAATCTTTGCCTACAAGGACCCGATTTCAGACTCTATTATCTCAAATCCGAACATAAAATCAAGCTACTCGATGGTCTATCTACAATACCAGCATATTCTTGACTGTCTTGATGAGATTGACCGGTGTTCCCTTTCCCCCAATGTAAAAATCGTCGACAAAGTTTTTACAGGCAACAAGGCATCCACCACGGCGGTAAGTGTAAGAGCGCAGCATGCCAGCTTATTAACCAACTACCTGACCGATAATTTCCAGGTGATGTACACTGACGCTTCCTTGTCCGACCAAAGGACTGGATGTGGTGTTTATGACCTTGCGGACAAATCTGAACATGCCTTTCATATCCCATTCAAAACTTCTTCCTCATTCGGTGAACTCCTTGCGATCGAGGAGGCCATCGAAATTGCAAGTAGAAAGGGGGTCAGAAAATTAATAATTTTCACGGACAGTCTGAGCTCATGTCAAATTCTTGGTAAACCTCAACCTACAAACAGCATTGCCTGCAGAATTATTAGGAAACTTTCCGAGCTAAACATTATAACAGACATTGTGTGGACGCCAAGCCACAAAGGTATACCAGGGAACGAAAAGGCGGACGAAATTGCAAAAAATGCAACGACAACTAGTCCCAGTAGGAATTGTAAACTTACCATGGACGAAGCCCTCAGGCAACTAAAAAACGATCTTTTCACAAACTGGTATGAGACCTTTAAAGCCTACTCAGACGAGCACCCAAACCTCTTTGCCTCTACTTTCCCAATGAGAAAAGAGACAACGTGGTTCAGGAAACTGCTGCTGCCCCCTGCTGGAGTTAAAAGACTTAACCGCGTACTATCCGGCCATACGTATGACAGGGCTTATCTTTACCAAATTCGAGCAATAGACACGAATCAATGCTCTTGTGGACAAACTGACGGTTATGTGCACCGGACCTTTCAATGTAGAGGGCTCACGAATCTCCGATCTAGCTACGAGATTTTTCAGAACCACGAAACCTTTTTAGACATTTTCAGAGAAAGCAATAATGCCAAGATTACACAACTATCCAAATTTCTTCAAAAAGCCAATTTTAACTTAAAAAAAAAAATCATTTTCATAATCAACCCCCTCATTTCAACTATTATGTATGTATGCAATAACTTTTAAGTTACAGCAATCCGTACCCACTGCGCTCAAACCCTGTCAATCCGCGCGCGCAAAGTCACGCAAGCCTTGTGTAAATCACACAACTACGGCATAAGAGCCATCCATTGCATGGAACCAGCTACCCGATGCAGTCTACCAGGGCATGAATCACGTAACTTTCAAACGATTGTCGTTGAAACGATACTGACAAAACGATGTCGTCAAAACACTGATTCATGTATTTGTTTTGCTGTTACGTGCTACTGTTACTGTTACGTGAAGCAAAACTGGAATTGAGTGGACGATATCGACCAAACGATCCACCAATTTTTGGTTTTCATGAAACAAGACAATCTCAGCACGATATCGACCAGACGATTGTCGTCATACGTGATTCATGCCCAGGCAAAATCATCAATTCGTACTATTTGGATGTCCCACGTCACAAAGTCTCCTCGTTTAAATGAGTTTCATTGCATCGCAGGCGCTTAAATTGGATTTAACTCAACACATCCAACCTTTCGCTATAAATTTAAAAACTGTTAAAGAACAGATCGCTTCAACATTAAGTACATGATGACAGCAGGACTGTCATTCTAGACGACAAGGGGTATAGTGCAATTTCGACAACAATACTAACAGAGATCAAAAGCTTGAGCAAGCAGAAACTGTTGCATGTGGTTCTGGCCTCTGGCATTACCATATAATTAGCAGTGGAGCAGCGTTGGACACAGCAGTTGGGATGATTACATTTGAAATCAGAGGAATGACCTGGCGGTGGTTTACACTGTAAACCGGCCAACCTGCTCAAATCCCAAAAAAAAAAAAAAATATTCAGAATTTCGCTAAAGTGTACACTTAAAACATCACAAATGTATAACAACTAATAAATACGTGTTAAATTAACTTCATTTATTCCATTCATTTGCGTGAAATTCATCAAAACATAATGCGGAAAGCGCAAGTGTTTTTTGCAAATAACTCATTAATTAATTAAAAAAATTAATTTCCGGTCTCGGATTGTTATTATTGGCGTTAAGACGCGTCGATTGATACCACTCTCGAACTTTTTCCGCCCATTTTGACCTACCTTCGCTAAAGTGCACTTTTACCGTGACCAAAATTTACAAAAGTGAGTGTTAAAATAATGCGTGGACCCTTGACTATAAGTTTTTGGATCGGGCCACCCCTTTGTACGGAGTAGCCCGAAATAGTTGTGAGCGCTACTAAACCCCAGCCGTGAATTATCTTGGATAAAAAAAAATTAATGTTATGTTAAGGGCCGTTTGCACCATGTCTAGTTAACGCTAACTGGAGGTACATCCTTCAGTTAAGAATGTTAACTGCTTTATCGATCACATGTTATATGATGGGTGTCGATAACGTCGATAAAGATGTTTAACTGGGAGTTAAGGCTCTGTTATGCATACTTGGCATTGCATGCACTGCTATACCATTTTTACGTAGAAATCAAAAACCAACAGACTTTTACGTATGTAATGCTGTGCGTTGGGTAACAGCTTACACGCGAAGCTCATTTAACAGATTCCTTATGTGACAACTCTCAAGCAATGCCAAGTATGCATAACAGAGCCTTTAGAATTAACTAGACATGGTGCAAACGGCCCTAAGAAATGTAAAGAGAGAAGTTTCGCTAAATCGACATCGATAGTTTTCAAAAACCATCGATAATGGGGACAGTTTTCAACTATCGATACTATTGATAGTATCCCAGCTCTAATTTGCGTTGTTATTTAACTTCCGTCAAATATACTGAATTCGTGACGGTCCTTTTTGAAATGGGTTTGTTTACCAAAGCTGAAGCGGGGGCGCCAGAAGAGGATCCAGTTGAGGTCACGAAGGCAACATCTTCAGGGTCAACAAATGATGATGGTGTAAGTAATAACAGCAAAACCAAAGAATGGGGTTATGACTTGTATCCTGAAAGAAGAGGTGAGACATTTAAGCCCAAATGGTCACGCATACTGCTTGGCATGGAGGGAAGAGAAAATATTGATAAGGTAAAATGTGAACGAAACGTGTTTTGGTGCGTCAAAAACAGTCCTTTGGTAAAGCTAATGATGGGAGCTTTACGGAGTTCAGGTTGTCCAATCGACTTGCGGCGGCATATTTCCTGCGAAGTGTGTGATACGACCGTCACTGGTGGCTATGATCCAATGCTAAATCAAATTGTGGTATGCCAGAATATGGCACGAAATGAAGGCATGGTTCAGGGTGTCCTAACTCATGAAATGATACATATGTTTGATTACTGCAACAATGATTTGGACTTTCGGAACATTGACCATTTGGCATGTACTGAAATAAGGGCAGCAAATTTGGCACATTGTTCTTTTTTAAGTGCTATGATGCAAGGCGATGCTTCTATATTTGGCATTAAACAAGCGCATGAGGTTGGTGGTTAACAGTACTTATATATTAAATTTACTATATATTTATCTTTTTCTATCAGAATTGTGTAAAAACAAAGGCGCTGCAATCAGTTTTGGCTGTGCGAAATGTGGGTAAAGTTGAAGCGATTGAAGCAGTGGAACGGGTATTTCCAAAATGCTACGCCGATCTAGAGCCTATAGGTCGTCGAATACGACGCAACTCTCCCGATCAACATAGAGCTTACATGGAAGGACCAATGTACGGATATGATGTATAGCGGGTGTATACTGATATCCACATGATTTTTGTATAATTTATACGGTTGAAAAAGTTCTGAAGATCTAATATTTATTAAGTTAATGGCCTATAATAGGGATATACGTTTGTACTAAAGGGCTGCATGAATGCACGAACAACAAACTGAATCGCAACAAATTTAAGCATGCATACATTCACGCCGCTAGAAGAGCAAATCTCGTGTCTGGGTAAGAAAAAGACAGAATCTCATGAATCAGAACAACAATGAGTTCGCTCAACTCATAGCATTCTCACAAGCAATGATCCACCCTCGGCATAATTCCTTAACCAAAGAGGTTGCTTGGGTTGGTGTGAATTAATTCTGCGCAGAAGGAGGTCAGTTCAAAATGGCTCCTCGACGAGTATGGTCGCGCTGACCTGTCGAGGTTTTATAAAGCAAATGTTAAATTAAAATACACACAAAAATGATATCGTTTCATTAATCAGCCCTATTCTGCATTTCGACTCAAATCGAAATTTTCTCCGTTTGGCAACTTTGGTATTCTGCGTTCCGTTTCCTTTGGATCAATCTTCGAAATTTACGATTATACCTAATCTACATTTCGATCGTAGTTCCATTTTTCTAAGTTGCAAATTTGCTGACGCAGAACGTTTCGATTGTTATTTTCGTGGGTTTAAATAATAAAATTTTATAAAAAAAAATTAAGTAAAATATACTGTGCATGATTGTAAAAGCCATCATTAATTAATTTTCTCGATTTCTGTGTTTTCGCGGGCGGTCTTTCGATTATAGTTGCTAGTAAAAATTTATCTATGTTTAATAAACCTCTGGACTTCGTCCGTCAGTTCGTAGAGATGCCTCCTGACGTACCTTGGCGAAAGCTCTTCTGCAAGCAGCTGTTTATATTTATATTTTATATTTCATCTTTATTCAGTATATGATTTACAATCTTACAGACTAGAAGTAGGCTTAAAAGTATTAACGGTGACTAGTATATGTACAATTACGAAAATAGGTTTCAAGAGATGATTTAGGGCCGGTTACTCAATGTCTGGTTAACACTAATCTCCGGTTAAACATATTTATCGACGTTACCGACTCCCCGTTATATGCATGGAGTCGAAGTCGTCGATAACGATGTTTAACCGCAGATCAGTGTTAACCAGACATTGAGTAACCGGCACTTAAAAAGACTTCTTGGAAACGAAAAGTCGATATCTAAGCTCTTTGAGATATTGTTAAATTCCACAAGGCCTCGAAAAATAGGCGCAAAAGATGAGTAGTTAGTCTTAACTGCAGGAACGTAAAAGGGGATGTGAGAGCGAAAAGTTCTGAGAGGCACATTAAAGGTAACCTGCTCAAGAAGAGATGGGCAGTCAATGGAGCCAGAGATAAGATCGAAGACGAATAAGAGTAATTGGGTACGCCTTCTATTTTCCAATGATAGCAAATTTATTAGTTTACACCGGGAGTAATATGAGGGAATCGGATCTGAGAAGTTAAGAGAAGCGAGGGCAAATCGAATAAACACCTTTTGAACTCGCTCAATCCTAGAGGCGTGACAATTATAAATAGGGCTCCATATAATAGAGGCATACTCAAGTTTAGATCGTACTAAGGAATAAAATAATGCTTTCCGAGTGTAAGGGTCTCTAAAATCCTTGGCATATCTACGAATAAATGCTAAATTACTATAAACTTTTGGGAGTAAATGACAAACATGATTTATAAATGAAAAATTCGAGTCAAACACAACATCAAGATCTACAAATTCACTGACAGAAGTAAGCTGATGGTTTACGAGGTAGTAATTTGAAGTAAGGGTATTTTGAGATTTATGGGTCGATTATCGATAGCAATCGAACTTCAGTTGCGTTGCTAGTTGCCAAAACGATATTACAGATAGCAACTGGCAACTTTCAACTGACAACTGCAGTTGCTACAAAGTGTGTATACAGGCGACTACATTTTTGTGGTTGCTAGGAATGTTTTTGGAGCGTATTTAGGAGCAAAAATTGAAAAGTGTGTCATATATTTAACTTTTTAATAATTTGAACGATACTAACATTTTGCAATGCAGTTTGCTTTTACAGAATATGGTAAAAATAACAAAACAATAACTTGAAATTTTAATTCCTGAGGAGTACGCCCTTTGGCGAAACAAAAGCGAACACTGATTGCAAATTGTTTCCTTTATCGACTGAAGCACCTCTTTTAAAACTCCCGACACACCAAGTTTTCCAAATTGAAGCCATTGCCGTGGCACTTCCTTCTGCGAAAAAACGAAGAGGTGCGCAAGCTTTTATGAGCGGAGGTATTGAAGTTGAACGAAGAGGTTCATCTGTTTATTAACCAATTATACTACAGCTCCTTTTGGAAGTCCTCAATATGCTATGAAAATGAACACAAAACGATAATAAAAGAAAAACCTTGAAAGCATTAACTTTTGCTTACAGTGCACGCGCTAGCTCTAGAGGATTGGATTTATCCTTTAAATGTCGCCTGATTGAGGCCGCGTTCATGCACTTCTCTTCCTATAAAATAAATAATTGTGATGAAGTTAGCTTTATTGCTGTCTTCTTTAAAACTCTTTATTTTAATAATTTAATTTTACTCGCACAGCTTGTTTACAGCCGCTTGCTGGTTGTCGCACTGTCAAATTTCGATTATCGATAACTCTACAGCAACTGACGATAATTGCCATTCGTAATACAAATTTTCTTTCCAGTTGCGTTGCCAGCTGGCAACCGAACTGTGGTTGCGTTGCTATCCGTAATCGACCCATTAGATAAGGCTATCTTAAAGCACTTTTTTACATTCAAAGACAGTTTATTATATTCACACCAATTTAAAAGACGATCTAAATCTTCCTGAAGAAAGAGAACATCAGATGAGGAGGTTATTCTACGAAAGAGTTTTAAATCGGCATACAATAAAAAACTGGCGTGTTTGAAACAGGAGCTAATATCGTTTATAAACAGGACAAACAATAGGGGGCCAAGAATGCTACCCTGGGGTACACCTGATGTTACAACAAAGGGATTAGATTTACAATCATCGATATGAACAGACAGAGTCCTATTTGTAAGGTAAGACTTTAGCCAAGCTAGGAAATTAGAGTGAACACCAATGCACTCCAACTTGTGTAGCAATAATAGGTGTGGTACCTTATCGAAGGCTTTAGAAAAGTCCGTATAAATGGTGTCTACCTGCGAGCCATCTTTGAAGGAAGAAACACAAAATTCTGAAAAAGAAGCTAAATTAGTGACCGTTGAACGACCAGCTACAAAACCAGGTTGGTGGGGCTCAATCATTCTTTTGGCAAGAAACGAGAGTTTAAAATGTATCACTTTTTCGAATAGCTTTGAGCAGACAGACA
>NW_016158530.1:106805-126668 GCF_001687245.7 Rhagoletis zephyria | reverse complement strand
AGCAGCGAACTTAATATGCAGTCGCTTTAGTAAACATTATTAAAGTAATAAAAAAAATCAAGAAAAAATAAGTTATCTTTAACTTAATTAAGTTTACTTAGATACTATGCAATGGCAACCATACGCGCTCTCTTTAAAATTTCCCAAACCTGTTGGGCTTTGCGTATTTGGTTTCTCCTTCTCCTTCGTAGGTAGTTGCGCGCTGACAGCGACTAGACTACAAGCCAAGCCGGTCAATGAGCAACTCTCTGCTACGAATGAGCAAACAGGAGAGTAAATGAGAATTACAATTGCTTGGAAACAATAGGCGTTTCTCAGAAACAAATAAAAAGAACTGGTATAAATCGGTAATATGCTTAATTTAGTATAATTGCCCAGCCAGCAAAATCATCGTAAACGAGCTCGTAATTGGATATTTTCTCGAAGAAAAACCGGATTAAAAATCGTTTATGATAGCCGTTTACGACTCTTTTTCGAGCACTTTTTCGCTTTAAATTGTGCATCGCCTACGAACAGTCGTAAACGGATCGAAAAAGCATTCGTATGCGAATATTTTTACGTCCGTTTTTTAATTATAAACGAGTCTCGTAAACGATTAATTTACGTTAAAAAAGCGTCTTTTTACACTGCTTTATCTACTGTTTTTGAATGCTAAAAATAGTCGCAATTAATTAATTCAAATTATTGTAGTTCTTTTATTGAATGGAATTATAATTAATAAATTTTATAGTGCCGGATCAAAGTATTGGTACAGAGAATTTTTCGCAATGTATGCAAAGTTTTTTATTTGAATTTCTTTTCGCACATTTTGTTTTTTTAATATAGTTAGTATGAAGACCTACTTTCAAATCAGATTTTTGAGAAAAATTCTAAGTATGCAGTTTTATATCCCATTATATTTTAGTATAACATAGTGCAAGCTTGAAGTTGCCAGAAAACCGCGTTGATTTTTGGCAATTTTTTTACGCAGTTTCTTCCATGCAAATTATGGGCGACATTTTGTTTTTGTATGGAAGAAACTGCGTATAAAAAATTGCCAAAAAACAAAGAGGTTTTCTAGCTATTCAAGCGTGCACTTTATTATACTAAAATTGAATCGGCTATAATCAGACTGAGTATTTTGCAATCTAATTAGCAATAACGGTTCGGTGCTTCGGTTTTTGTTGCAACTTATTTTGATTTTGCACCTATTATATTTTGAATTTCATGATTTTTTTATTTTTTTGCAACTAATTCAAATTTTATAATTGTTCCATTTTTTTTTTACGTATGTATATAAGTAAGGAAATTACCCTGGGAAAAAAACAACCATACATTAAGAATTTCCTGAACAAATCGAAAGTTAAACCTTTATATTTTCTACAATTTAGTGTAACTATAAACTTTATATGGTTTATAAGTAGAGTTAAGAAATGTGAATAAAATTGTATATATTTAAATATGGATTCCTAACTTTAAAGCTTTTACTGTGCTATGGTGGAATACGGATAGCTAGTAGATTTTAGGGACTTTGCCATTCTAATTTCGCGCGTCGTAAAGTCAAGGTTGGGTGGGTTGAAGAAGCGTGTATCTTAACAACACCCTAAAGATACGCTTTTCTCTTGTTGTCTAACAAGTTGATCCAGTAGCCGTTTTTTTTTGTTTTTCTTACAGTTTTGTTTCGATCATATTGGGGATTTTCTTTTGGTATTATGGTCGGTCTTGGTCCATTTCACATTTAGAGCAGATTTTATAGTTATTTTGGTGTCACAATTGTACCTTACAAATTACGTGATTGACGGAAAACTAAATCACGCATGCTCACGCCAGCAAAAATTTCGTTCACGCACGATCCCGGAAGTTTCCCAAATTATGTGGGAGAAGTCCAAATGAAAATGAAGGAAATGAATTTTTAAGTTAGCACTAGATTCTACTGGATAGTGCGTACGCGAACAGGGCTATAGTCGCCGGTTCTGTGGTTTCCAAGGAAATTATTGCGTAGCGCTACAAAACTCGTCCATGCAAGTTTTTCTACAGAGCTTACAAAAAGCTCACGTCGCTCATAATTTTACGAATTTAAGGTCTTATGAAAATACCGAAAATTCATAAAAGAGAACAACGATGAAAAAGTACTAGATGAAAGAATAAAAAATTAATACCTCCTTTTAATTTGGCTTCATCTAATTTTGGGAACACCATTTTAAGATGACAAAAAGCGTCGCGATTTACATCCTCTTTTTTTACGTAAATGACACGTACAGTACGTAAGTTTGTAGCCATGTACCGTGTACCGAAGCTAACCACAAAATCACGAAAATGTACGTAAATTGAATCGAAGAAATATTGTTGTACGTAAATTTTATCGATAGGAGCGCCCAACATACATATGTACGTACACGCAAATTTTGACTAATAAACACTTAAAATATTATAATGAATCAGTTGATGGAAAGTGTAAACACCTCATTAAAAAATTGTCAAAATGACGATAAAATCCCCAACACTGGCAACGCTTTGAGGCATAAGTGCGACATAGCGGCCGTTGAGATAAAACAAAAATTAAAAGTGGGCGTATTGAACGCGTATTTTCTTTGATCAATCAGATTTGGAGCGATGAGAAATCACAACTGAAAATCGAGACATTGCGAGATCTTTTGTTTGTTTTTACAACATTAAAATGACTTGTACGGAATTTTTCGAATTCGTAAAGAAGCAGCCTCAAATGCTGAAAGAAATTGCATCAGATGGAAAAGACGCATTCAGGAAAACTACTCAAGATCAATGAATTGATTACATAGGCCGACACTTTTGTAATTTAGCAGCAATTGCATTATTTCAGCTTTGAATGTATGTATGTAGCTAAATATTGCTCAACTCGCAAAAAAATATGCTGAAGTTTGTACGTCAAAAATGTGTTTGGATATCGACTAATAAACAGCAATAAAATCGTTTTCAAAATTTTTCTTTAAAATTTTGTGTTGCTACAATCTTTTGTGTAGGTAAATGAGTTTTTGGAAAAGTGGTCACACTAACCATACTAGTCTTAAATTGATTGTAAAACTAAATTTAATAACGGGTAAAACGAGAGTTTATTTTCAAGGTATTTTTTTGTCCAGGATAAAAGATTTAATTTAATTTAATTTATAACTTCTAACGCTTAGATTTTGTTGCGTTTTCAATTTTCCCCTAATAAACAAAATCGTGGTACAAAGCTCAATAAAAATATTAAAATTAATTTTATTTATTTAATATTAGATTGAAAACATTAGTGCATTAAGATGTAATCTTTACTTGCACAATGATCAAAACATATCACAAAAATAAAATAAAAAGTACAGATAATAATTAATATTACAATATACATAGATTAAGGTAATGAATATGTTGAATTACAAATCATATATTCTAAAATAAAACAAAGATAAGGTTATAACCACTATTCTTGATCACGCTTGGAAGAAACAAAGTGAAATAAGAGTTTTTAAAGTTGCCTATATGCAACGCGTTCTTCGAGGACAGTGAAAGGAAGTTCTAGAGCCTTACAGGATTAATAAAAAACAGCCTTGAAGTGCATAAATAGTTAAATCTCGGAAGAATAAGACCTGACGAACGTGTACTCTTGGAGAACTTAAGTTTATTGTACAGATATTCCGCGCTCTTCGTGAAAAATAATTTTAACATAAAAATACAATTACGTGCGTTCAGGAAATTTTGTAAATCAGAGCCAAGTATAGAATTACGCATAGATGAGAGATGATCGTATTTCTTTAAACCAAATACGTACCTAGAGACAGAATTAATGGCGATATTCAATTTTTGGAGTGAATGAGCGTCTAATTTGCCGTAAACGATTTCAAAGTACGTGATATAAGGAACAATTAAACTTGTAATTAACTTTTTTTTAGTGGCTACCGGTACATAAGGTGAAGTTACTCTAAGACATCGTAGAATATAAAATATTTTACTCACAACTTCATCCATATGATCATCACACGCAAGTCTAAAGTTAATAACGAAACCGAAATTCTAGGCTTTGTCAAATAATTTAAGCTGGTTGACACCAATAAATAAGGTAGGAATATCAGATCCCAACAACTTATCTTTAGCAATAGGTATTATCCAAAATTTTTGAGCATTGAGGCAAAGCAAATTCTCCCTAGACCATGCTAATATTGAGCTTAAGTCTTCATTAAGTTGTTGACAGTTATCCTGAATCAATCCAATTTCATTATAAACAAACAGTAGAACAGGAGTGACCAGCTCTGAAACCACTCTGCAGAGGGTTAAGGAGCTTACTTTTATGAATGAAGTCAGATATTTGTTGCGCTAAAAGCATCTCAAACACCGTAGAAAATCCTGTTAATATACTTATGGGCCTGAAATCACAAATCAGAGAAGCACCAGGCTTTTGACTATTGAAGTGACATTTGCTACCTTACACTTGGATGGAAACCACGAAGTCGTTAAACAGTGATTGAGTATGTGTGTAAAGCTGGCGAGAATGGTAGGCAAAACTAATTTGACAAACTTGTTCGGAAGCTCGTCATTCCCCACAGCATTAGATTTAATACTGCATACACATCTGGCCACTTCCTCCTCGCAAAAGAAACTAAATTGAAATCTCGTGAGAGAGTGTTGGTCAGAAGAAGAAGAAATGGTCTTGGTTACAGACGTGTAATTAGTCAAGGAACTACCTAAAGCAAACAAATTATTGAGTTCATTGGGATCAAGTGAGTAGGGTATTTCTGAGCTTGACCGCACGCCCAGCCTTTTCAAATTTGCCCAGAGCTATTTAGGAGGCAACGATACGTTCAGCTTTGAGCAGAAAAAGTTCTTCTTAGCTAGCCGTACAGAAATAGTAGCCGAATTCCGAGCGCGTATGTAGAGGTTCAAATTGTCTTCTGTTGGCCTCCTTTTCCAGGCGTTGTAGGAAATATTATGCTTTATAATCGCTAATTTAACTTCTTTGTTAAACCAAGTACAGGAGCGTGACTTAGAGATTCACTGGCGAATAAGTACGTACTTATTAAAGAAATATATGTACGATACTTTGTACCAAGAAGTCGAGTTTTTCGTCAGCAGTTACTAGTTGCCAGCAAAAATTCCAATGGAACCGGTTTATATATATTTTATAGTCACGGTAATAAAACTTCTTGTCTTCTTCAACTTTGTTATTTAACTTAAATTCTAACGAACAAAATATCAAATCGTGGTCAGAGATGAAAGATATTTGGTCAAACAAACGCACAGAAGTAGACCTTGGGACTATGAAAATGTCAAGAAGACTAGGACGAACATTGAATGAAAATCTAGATGAGCCAACTGTTTTTTTTGATGTGTATACATCTTTGGTTTCGGTAGGGGTAAAATTTGCGAAGCTGTAACGCATATCCCAGCACAAAATTTCGAAGGGCTTAGCATGTGTATTTAATAATAATAATAATAATAATATCCCAACGGTTTTTACCCTCCATTCCTGCCCATCCGCACGAGGGGCGCAGTCCGCATGACGTACGGAACCATTATTTTAAATTTTTGTGGCGAGTCACGATAGGCAGGAGTTTGTTAAGTGTCGAGATCTAAAACTGTTCAGCTACAGAACTAAATTCATCAGCTGATTTTATGTATTTATGTCAAAAATTCACTTATTGAGAGAGGAGAGTATCGCTTTCTTAATGCTGAAAAGCGGATCTGATATATCAAACGTGCTGGAATGAGAGTTAAAATCCCGGCATAAGCAACGGAGTGGGTCGTGCAATTCAAAATTGGTTTTACAAGCTTTTACATCAGCCAGAAGAGACGGACTTGAAATTGAGCCTGTCAGTAATTTAACCATAAAAATTATACCAAGCATTTCCCTGCGACTGGCAAGTGTAGGAAGGTTAATAAGTTTTAAGCGACTCGTATAAGGTGGAAGACTATATTGAGAATCCCATCGGAAATTTCTTAAAGCAAAAAGTAGGAATTGTTTTTGAATTGATTCTATCTTGTCTGAGTAAATTTGATACCTTGGATTCCAAACCACCGAGCCGTATTCCAGAATCGGCCTAACTAATGTTGTAAACAGGGTTTTAGTGATATAAGGGTCACTAAATTCTTTTGACCATCGTTTCACAAATGCAAGTACACCTTTAGCCTTGTTGACTGTCACATTAATGTGAAGATTAAAATTAAGCTTAGGATCCATTGTGATACCAAGGTCCACAAAATTGTATACCTGTTCCAGGTTATGGTTACCTATTATATAAGAAACTGGCAGAACAGCTCTTCGCGAGAAGCACATTACTTTACATTTCTTAAGATTTAGAGGCATAAGATTTACTTTACACCAGTAAGCCATGCTGTTTAAGTCTGATTGTAGCAAAGACCTTTCTTTAATTGAAACGTACGATTTATAAAGTTTTACATCATCTGCATACATTAAAATTTTGGAGAATTTTATATCTGTAGAAATATCGTTTATAAAAAGCAAGAACAGAATCGGGCCTAGGTGGCTACCCTGAGGGACTCCTGAAGTAACATCAATGACGTCAGAGATAGTATTTTTAAACAATACCCTTTGTGATCTATCATAGAGGTATGAAGAGATCCAACGTAGAAAATTAGGTGGAAGACCAAGAAGATCAAGTTTATAGATGAGCAACGAGTGGCACACTTTGTCAAATGCTTTACTGAAATCAGTATATATAACATCAACAGTTTTGCTCTCACTAAATGCTTTTGAGATATAGGATGTTAATTCAAGTAAATTTGTAGAAGTTGATTTGCCCTTGCAAAATCCATGTTGACTGTATGAAATGCTTGAAGTGATAGAATGCGTCAACCGATTTGTTATAATTGCTTCAAATAATTTAGGAATTGCAGAAAGCTTAGCTATGCCCCGGTAGTTCTCCACTGAAGACCTGCTACCGCTTTTATGTAAGGGGGTTATGAACGATTCCTTCCATACAGTTGGAAAAACGCCCTCTTTAAGAGACAAATTAAATAAGGCTGTTAACGGCTCATAGAGATAATCAGCACAATTTCTAAGAAAACAAGTGGGGATCTGGTCAGGACCATAACTAAAAGACTGCTTTAAGGACTTCAGGTAAACTAAAACATCATCGGGAGATATTATAGGGTTATGTATTGAGTTAATTGGACTTAGTTTAAAAGGATAGTTAAAGTATGCTTGGGAGTTAGTGGAATAATTGGATTTAAAAAACTGAGCGAACATGTTAGAAATTGTTTGATTATCACCAGAGACGGTATTTTGATACTTCATGGCGGAAGGAAACCCACGTACATTTCGCTTGGAGTTTACGAAATCATAAAATGATTTGGGGTTATATATTATACGTCGTTTGATTTTACACAAGTAATCTTTATAACACTTTTTGTTTAATTCAAAGAACTTGTGACGCAAAAGTGAGTATTTTACATAGTATGAGTGTAAGCCGGTTTTTTTGTGTAATCTAAAATAACGTGACTTTCTGTTTTTCAAGTTTCTCAGTTCTTTAGTGAACCATAACTGTGTTTGTTCTACAGGAACACACATGCGTTTAGGCACATACTTTTCAAATAATCTATGTACAGTACAATTAAAATGTGCAACGCTTTGCTCAACTTTTTCTTTGTATATAGGCCACGACAATTTAGACAATTCTTTATTCAGTTTTTTAAAGTTGGCTTTCGAAAAATCAAAGCGAATATTTGGTTCGTATGTTTGGACATCGCAATTTTGACCATCGTTTATAATTTCGTAAGATATCTCAATAGCAGGGTGGTAGACATCTTCGGGCAAAACTAGTGGGTCACATTTATTTACAGCCGACTTAGATGCATCATCAACATAAACAAGATCTAATACTTTGCCAAACTTATTGCGAAGTACATTAACTTGATTCAGGCAGAGTTCAGCCATCTCCTCTAAAAATACGTTGTTGCACGCGCTAGACGAGAAAGGTACAATATCATTGTCAATGATGTTCCATGATACATTTGGTAAATTAAAGTCACCCAACACAATCAATGAATCAGAGGGTTTAATCATTGAATTAATTGATTTCAGTAAAGATACATGTTGTGAATACACTGATAAGTCAGATCGGGGAGGAATATAGCATAGAGCTAAGTAAGTAAACCCCCTTCCAACCTGAACACGAATGCATTTGAATTCTGCAGATTCGATGTGTGGAAGACTAACTTCTTCAGATGGTATTGAAGAGTCTACGGCAAAGAGTACGCCACCGCCGACTCTGTCCTCCCGATCTTTTCTGTAGATATGATAATTATTTGAAAGAATCTCTGAATTAAAAGTGTGAGGTTTGAGCCAAGTTTCAGTCAAAGAAATTATATTATAATTGCATTCAAGGCCATTAAGATATAAATTCGTTAATTTAGTATTTATGCCTCTTACGTTTTGATAATAAATACTTAAAGCAGATTTAGTAATCAGTTTTTTGGTTCTGTATTCTGACGGGGAATATTTGCTAAATTATTATTTTTGTTGGGCCTATACTCAAATTCACGAACGAAAGCTCCGGAGGGCCAAAAAGAACTACTAAGCAGCATGTCAAAATTTTCTAAATTTACGTCTATTTTAAATGAAGAAATATTTCTTTCATATTTAAAATTAAATTTTCTGATACTTAAGTTGACAGTTTTAACTTTGGACGAGATGTAAAACTTTATATCGTCCTCGGAAGTATCCCTCGAAAATCTAGATACAAATATAGACTTCTTTGGGGGAACCACAACCAGTCTCCTAGTATCAGACTCGATTACCGGCGGACGGGGTTGAGTAACTGAGTTACTAATTGAGGGTAGAGTAAGCGTTGGAAGATTGGATGGCGGGGCCACAACTTCAACGGGGGACGGGGAAGATACTGCAGGGTCGTTATTATTAGAAGCAGACTTTGATATATGTTCTTTTGAGGAAGATAACTCCGTTGTCTGTGGACATGGAGAAGAAAGATTAATTAAGTCATTCGGAAGATTGTTCTGACGTGGAACGGTCCTTTCATTAGGCGGACTATGAAGACGCTTACGTTTTGACACATGAATGTCCTTCATAGATTGTACGATATCTAAGTATTTAAAAGATTTAAATACATTTTCATAATGTATAAATATTTCGGTCAGTACCGACAACTCTCTCCCTACCTCAGAAAACCCATTTCTGGTTTGCCTAAACAACTTAAAGAGATCAACTTCGGTTGACCTGCACTTTAAGCAAGACCAGCGAAGACCTTTGCCATCATTAATAGCGTCCAGAATTCTTCCATAAAACTTTTATTTCATTGAAAATGAACTTATGTATGTACAAAATAATTTATTTTACTGCAGATTTGTTGGACTGAATATTTTATATCCTTTTAAGAATATTTACTTAAGATTTGCATTTAAAAATTTTAAATATTCTCCATGAAAAGAGAATTATATAAAGAAATTTTGAAAATTTTCAGATACAATTACAATATAAAATACAAATGACCCGTTTTAATAAACCTTCCCGGGTTTTCTGCCTTCAGTGGATCAAGAAATCAAAAACCTACCCTTTGCTGCAACAACAGCGCACAAGCGGCACAATATCTCAGGTATAAAACAAGATATCTCGTTGAGTTAAACAGCATTAACAAGGGGAAAAATTTTGCTTTCAAATGATTTATTCAATTTTGTAAAAAAGAAACTATTCCTGATGAAAATACATGATGAATATTGCAAAAAATCGAATTTTTTCGTATGCTTAGGCTCAAATATCTCGAAAACCTAAGCCAATCGAGCTAAACTGATTTTGGATTCAGATTCAGTGCAACGAAAACCTTTAGAAAGTTATAAGCTAATCACAGTTGTGATAGTCATTATATTAAAAAAACGAGAAGTAGATGTGCGATAAGGTTTTTGTTTTTTAATTAAGAACTTTTTTTATCAGTATGAGTTGATTTGAATTTTGATGAAATTAAAAAGGTGCACTATGCGAGACTATCTCTTCACTTAGAAACGGCAGCATGGATTTAGATGAAATAGGGAACTTGGATCGCTTATAACCTTAACCCTCTAGTGGGCCAATTTTTGTATGAGTTGAAAAATTCACGAATGGGTGATTTTAGCACGAGAAATCCAAAAATTATGTCCATTTCGATCTGTGACAGTAACTTTTTCCTACAGGGGAGAAAAACCAAGACCGTCTGGAGACGGGCTCGCCGATATACTTTGACGTATTTTCAGCTTTCTCTTACACAATGTTGACCTACGAACCGGCAATCCCGTCTGCAGACGGTCAAAAATGCAAACTGGGTTTTTATATGTCGGCAAGCCGGTCTGTAGACGGTCTGTGTTCGAAAGCAATTTTCTCCATTTCGAATGGTGACATAATTATATAACTTATATCAAAATACTGTGCTTTTAACTACGAAACCCACTGAATTTTTTTGTATCAAAAAATGTTTCAAAAGAAAAAATTTCTTTAATTACGAAATTACTTAATAGCAAGAAATAATTAATTTTAACCGAGTCTTTCACAATTTATGATTCAACTGCCGATTAAAATACAACGGATTGACATAACGGATTAAAATTTACATCGTCGTAAAGGTACGCTTTTTTTCTATAGATCGTGCTGTTCGAATATAAAAAAAAATTATTATAGGTGCACTAAATACGTGTTTAGTTAACGACCGTCTGGAGGCGGTTCAGCCTACTAGAGGGTTAACTAATATTTGGAATATTCATAAGGTTTTTGAGATTCAATATTGGGCGTTTTAACGCCATGCGGGTGCACTAATAGTTTCCACCCCTATTCTGCAACTCTTTCGTATTCGGATGATGCAATCCTAATCGTATTTTCGATCTTTCGAAATTCGTAACAATGGCATGCATAAAAACGAACGTCATTTTGTATGAAAACAATTCTGTGCTGGAGGCGAGATAAAAGATGTAAATCGATGTGTGTTTGCAGGAAATATTAGTGGTGTTCATTTAAACAGATAAGTTGCCTTCGCATACACGTATATTTTTATCCACTGCTTTATATAAACGAAAGAAAAGAATATTTGTTGCCCCTTATCGAGAAACTTGGGTGCGGTTTAGGTATTTGTATAATGATTTTCAGGTGTTGTGTCCAAACGCATAACCCGAATCCAAAAAACTTTAACATCCACGTGTAATCAAAGGAGTAAACTTTTATCTAAAACAAATCTTTCAAATTTCCGACCACTAGTTTATTAATAAATTCGGTTTGGACTATGCACTTTTTTGTAAATTTCGATGTGGGTTCTGCGCAAAAATATTGTGGATGGCGTAGCCGGAGTTATGTGCTTCAATGTTGTATACCTTTGGCATGCGGAAGCCCCTCTTCTCCGCCAACACAGAAAGGAGAATTCTACTAAGTAAGGGTTATAATCTCTAAGCGCGGTCGAAGACAGAAGCAAGCGCAACAGGTGGTGGACCTAACAAAGTGCATGTTTTCCATGGCGTGGAAGAAGTGATTATTGCATTAACTGGATTGCGAACCAGTTCTTCAGGCATAGGAGGAGTTCTGGCTTGTGGTTCAACAATTCAACCAGAACCTGACATAGATGCGCCCATGGTTACTATGCCTAACAGCTCCGCATATCTTTGTGAATCATTCCCATAGCGCGCTCTTACTCCGCTGCTATAATTGCAAATCCTTCGTTTTCTTTAAACCATGTAAAATCAAACAATTTTACCATTAATAAGCATTTGAGTGGTCCACTTGCAATCAGCGTTATGTGATTTTATAATAGTAAGCCATAATAAAATATAAAAAAAATTCTACAACAACAAGTAACATCCAAATTGTATATTTCTTTTTATTATCTGAAAATTTGGATAAATAAAAGCCAAATAACATTAAAAAACAAAATCGCAGTGTGGTAGTTTTTGCAAATTTAATATATAGAAATTAAATAGAGCGAGTTTTGAAACAGTAAGTTCAATATAGCCTGCTTTTGTAAGCTTTTCGCGTTCTCTCTTCCATGAAAATTGGTCTGCTTCATTTTTAAGACGTCTTCCACTAGGCACCGAAACTACCACATTTTCTTGCAGTTTTCTAAGTTCATCAGAAGATGGAGACTATTGAACTTGTATAAATACGTACAATAAATATTATAGCGACTTCTGAAAGTGTATATATACATACAGTAATTATTATAGCGACTTTTGCTAGAGTAGCTAACATTTGATGCTATTTTTTCAGAATATATAAGGATCTTGCACTATATTGTTAGTGTACATGAAACTACTTTAAATGATGGTACGTTAACCATCAAAAACTAAAAATCGAAAAAAATTACATAGCGCACTCTGCAAGTGGACTACTCATTTGATGAATGTTTTTTTAATTCCTTTCCACTTTGTTTTCCTTCATTCAGCTGTCTTCGAAAAACAACTGATAGCTGGCAATGCTGCACATGTTTCCGCAAGGGTTGCAGCATGTGGATTTTTCGTTTTTCGTAACGTAGCAACGAATTACGAATTACGAAAATTCGGGTTCTAGAATAAGGGGTTTCATATCGTAGGTGATACTGCAAAACTTTCTATGTCTATAACAGGCTAACCTAATATTCACGCACGCCGCAAATTTACTGTCAAAAATTTCTCATGCACATCCAACTTGTATGGGACCAACCGAAATTGAACGGCGTGCGTATGAAGCTAACTCAGTTTCCAATATTTGTTCTGCGTGACATTTTGATTTGACATTTCGCTCAATGAAATCAAATGCAAACGCAAGCAAGCCAATTTCGGGTGACGCAAAAGAAAAAATTCTACCGCGTGCGTACCAAAACGCAAGCCGCGAATATTAGGTTAGCCCGTAAGTAACTTTAACACTTATATGGTCTCTTACTTGTACCGGAATGCATCTGCAAATCGTTACTGATGAACTATTGCCAGAAGCGATCAGATACAGATAACAGATCAATTAAGCACCAGAGGTAATAAGTGACATAGAACGTTTTGCAGTATCACCGACGAACTACTGAAGCGATATATCCTAGCTTTAAATGCAGTGGAGGTAGGACAACATTTTCAGCTTTAACCAATGTGAAGTTTTCCCGCCCATTTGATGTGGCTCGCGGGATCGCCATACTTTTCGATCATAGAAAAGGTCAAATTAAAAAAAAAGTTGTCAACCAAACATTTTTGAGTTGTGTAGCCAAAAATAAAAAAATTTTTTTAATTTTGTTTTCATAAAAAGTTGAATAACTCAGTAAAATTTTATCAGATTTTTGAAGATAAACACTCATTTTACTCATTATTAAATTTAGTTTTCAATCAATTTAGGACTATTATAGTTTTCTTATAAAACAGTGCGTAAAAATCTCGCCGAAATTGAAAAAAGTAAAAAAAAAATGTGTGATACAATTACAATATAAAATACAAATGACCCGTTTTAATAAACCTTCCCGGGTTTTCTGCCTTCAGTAGATCAAGAAATCAAAAACCTACCCTTTGCTGCAACAACAGCGCACAAGCGGCATGGCAAAAACCGCATAAACGTATACCACAAATCTGTTTCTTTTCGTGTTGTATCTTTCAAGCATTTGGGCAAAGAAGTAATGTCGCAAAACTCATAAGTTTCAATGGACAATATCTCAGGTATAAAACAAGATATCTCGTTGAGTTAAACAGCATTAACAAGGAGAAAAATTTTGCTTTCAAATGATTTATTCAATTTTGTAAAAAAGAAACTATTCCTGATGAAAATACATGATGAATATTGCAAAAAATCGGGTTTTTCGTATGCTTAGGCTCAAATATCTCGAAAACCTAAGCCAATCGAGCAAAACTGATTTTGGATTCAGATTAAGTGCAACGAAATCCTTTAGAAAGGTATAAGCTGATCTCAGTTGTGATAGTCATTATATTAAAAAAACGAGAAGTAGATGTGCGATAAGGTTTTTTTTTTTTTTAATTAAGAACTTTTTTTTATCAGTATGAGTTGATTTGAATTTTGATGAAATTAAAAACGTGCACTATGCGAGACTATCTCTTCACTTAGAAACGGCAGCATGGATTTAGATGAAATAGGGAACTTGGATCGCTTATAACCTTAACCCTCTAGTGGGCCAATTTTTGTATGAGTTGAAAAATTCACGAATGGGTGATTTTAGCACGAGAAATCCAAAAATTATGTCCATTTCGATCTGTGACAGTAACTTTTTCCTACAGGGGAGAAAAACCAAGACCGTCTGGAGACGGGCTCGCCGATATACTTTGACGTATTTTCAGCTTTCTCTTACACAATGTTGACCTACGAACCGGCAATCCCGTCTGCAGACGGTCAAAAATGCAAACTGGGTTTTTATATGTCGGCAAGCCGGTCTGTAGACGGTCTGTGTTCGAAAGCAATTTTCTCCATTTCGAATGGTGACATAATTATATAACTTATATCAAAATACTGTGCTTTTAACTACGAAACCCACTGAATTTTTTTGTATCAAAAAATGTTTCAAAAGAAAAAATTTCTTTAATTACGAAATTACTTAATAGCAAGAAATAATTAATTTTAACCGAGTCTTTCACAATTTATGATTCAACTGCCGATTAAAATACAACGGATTGACATAACGGATTAAAATTTACATCGTCGTAAAGGTACGCTTTTTTTCTATAGATCGTGCTGTTCGAATATAAAAAAAAATTATTATAGGTGCACTAAATACGTGTTTAGTTAACGACCGTCTGGAGGCGGTTCAGCCTACTAGAGGGTTAACTAATATTTTGAATATTCATAAGGTTTTTGAGATTCAATATTGGGCGTTTTAACGCCATGCGGGTTCACTAATAGTTTCCACCCCTATTCTGCAGCTCTTCCGTATTCGGATGATGCAATCCTAATCGTATTTTCGAACTTTCGAAATTCGTAACAATGGCATGCATAAAAACGAACGTAATTTTGTATGAAAACAATTCTGTGCTGGAGGCGAGATAAAAGATGTAAATCGATGTGTGTTTGCAGGAAATATTAGTGGTGTTCATTTAAACAGATAAGTTGCCTTCGCATACACGTATATTTTTATCCACTGCTTTATATAAACGAAAGAAAAGAATATTTGTTGCCCCTTATCGAGAAACTTGGGTGCGGTTTAGGTATTTGTATAATGATTTTCAGTTGTTGTGTCCAAGCGCATAACCCGAATCCAAAAAACTTTAACATCCACGTGTAATCAAAGGAGTAAACTTTTATCTAAAGCAAATCTTTCAAATTTCCGGCCATTAGTTTATTAATAAATTCGGTTTGGACTATGCACTTTTTTGTAAATTTCGATGTGGGTTCTGCGCAAAAATATTGTGGATGGCGTAGCCGGAGTTATGTGCTTCAATGTTGTATACCTTTGGCATGCGGAAGCCCCTCTTCTCCGCCAACACAGAAAGGAGAATTCTACTAAGTAAGGGTTATAATCTCTAAGCGCGGTCGAAGACAGAAGCAAGCGCAACAGGTGGTGGACCTAACAAAGTGCATGTTTTCCATGGCGTGGAAGAAGTGATTATTGCATTAACTGGATTGCGAACCAGTTCTTCAGGCATAGGAGGAGTTCTGGCTTGTGGTTCAACAATTCAACCAGAACCTGACATAGATGCGCCCATGGTTACTATGCCTAACAGCTCCGCATATCTTTGTGAATCATTCCCATAGCGCGCTCTTACTCCGCTGCTATAATTGCAAATCCTTCGTTTTCTTTAAACCATGTAAAATCAAACAATTTTACCATTAATAAGCATTTGAGTGGTCCACTTGCAATCAGCGTTATGTGATTTTATAATAGTAAGCCATAATAAAATATAAAAAAAATTCTACAACAACAAGTAACATCCAAATTGTATATTTCTTTTTATTATCTGAAAATTTGGATAAATAAAAGCCAAATAACATTAAAAAACAAAATCGCAGTGTGGTAGTTTTTGCAAATTTAATATATAGAAATTAAATAGAGCGAGTTTTGAAACAGTAAGTTCAATATAGCCTGCTTTTGTAAGCTTTTCGCGTTCTCTCTTCCATGAAAATTGGTCTGCTTCATTTTTAAGACGTCTTCCACTAGGCACCGAAACTACCACATTTTCTTGCAGTTTTCTAAGTTCATCAGAAGATGGAGACTATTGAACTTGTATAAATACGTACAATAAATATTATAGCGACTTCTGAAAGTGTATATATACATACAGTAATTATTATAGCGACTTTTGCTAGAGTAGCTAACATTTGATGCTATTTTTTCAGAATATATAAGGATCTTGCACTATATTGTTAGTGTACATGAAACTACTTTAAATGATGGTACGTTAACCATCAAAAACTAAAAATCGAAAAAAATTACATAGCTCACTCTGCAAGTGGACTACTCATTTGATGAATGTTTTTTTAATTCCTTTCCACTTTGTTTTCCTTCATTCAGCTGTCTTCGAAAAACAACTGATAGCTGGCAATGCTGCACATGTTTCCGCAAGGGTTGCAGCATGTGGATTTTTCGTTTTTCGTAACGTAGCAACGAATTACGAATTACGAAAATTCGGGTTCTAGAATAAGGGGTTTCATATCGTAGGTGATACTGCAAAACTTTCTATGTCTATAACAGGCTAACCTAATATTCACGCACGCCGCAAATTTACTGTCAAAAATTTCTCATGCACATCCAACTTGTATGGGACCAACCTAAATTGAACGGCGTGCGTATGAAGCTAACTCAGTTTCCAATATTTGTTCTGCGTGACATTTTGATTTGACATTTCGCTCAATGAAATCAAATGCAAACGCAAGCAAGCCAATTTCGGGTGACGCAAAAGAAAAAATTCTACCGCGTGCGTACCAAAACGCAAGCCGCGAATATTAGGTTAGCCTGTAAGTAACTTTAACACTTATATGGTCTCTTACTTGTACCGGAATGCATCTGCAAATCGTTACACCCTAATAAACGAATGATACAACTGTCTACCTTTGGCTGATGAACTATTGCCAGAAGCGATCAGATACAGATAACAGATCAATTAAGCACCAGAGGTAATAAGTGGCATAGAACGTTTTGCAGTATCACCGACGAACTACTGAAGCGATATATCCTAGCTTTAAATGCAGTGGAGGTAGGACAACATTTTCAGCTTTAACCAATGTGAAGTAAAAAAAAAGTTGTCAAGCAAACATTTTTGAGTTGTGTAGCCAAAAATAAAAAAATTTTTTTAATTTTGTTTTCATAAAAAGTTGAATAACTCAGTAAAATTTTATCAGATTTTTGAAGATAAACACTCATTTTACTCATTATTAAATTTAGTTTTCAATCAATTTAGGACTATTATAGTTTTCTTATAAAACAGTGCGTAAAAATCTCGCCGAAATTGAAAAAAGTAAAAAAAAATGTGTTTGCTGGGTAAATACACACAGATTTCTTAAGGTTTCTTCATTCACATATACAACTTTCGAAAGGCCCAAGTTTAACCCCGGCAATAAAATGAAACTCGGTTCATAATCAACTAATTTACAGGCTTATAAGTGCGCAAAAGTACGACAAACCGTGTTTTTAACGGTAAATCAAGATTTTGAGGGTGTTTGGCAAATTTCATATTTCGATTCTTGTTTTACTCAAGAAGACCTAACAGAAAATACACATAACTTCCCAGGTATTTTTTAGCGTCGCACAGTGTTATTTTTCACATTTGTATAAAAACGTGGGGTGAAACCTGCGGGTATAAGCTAGTAATAATAATAATGCATAGTAATAAACAAATATCGTTTTCTCTTTCTAGAAATTCCTTGTTCATGCAAAGAGACTGAAAGCTGATGGAAGATTTACTTGACTCATGTTTTACCTAGTAATGCATTTGCTGCAACAACTTCCTCCTCTCATGCAGGTATCTGTGATTAGTGAATTGGCTGAAAGAAGTACCACCACGTTCGCCAACAGTACTGATACAAATTTGGATGTTAGAGATGACATTGCTGTACATAAAAATATTATGTCTTCAACTGCTTACGGCGTTCAATTTATATATACTATACTTAGCACTGTCAAGTATCACCATAGAGCAAACGGTAATGACATTCCGCTCACAATGGCTTGAGTTACCATTTAAAGTTAAAAACATTCAAGTGAGTCGTTACCTGCACCGCAAGTCCAGTGCACAAGAATATGCATTCAGTAATCACAAAATATCTGTTTCGCACCTCCTCCTAATTTACTATCTAAGCAACTGCATTTGCGCTGCAACATTGCCACCTGTAATCCGTTTAGGTAAGCTACTCACGGCCGATTTAATAACCATTAATAAAATACTTGCAATGTTTTTTTTAAGGCCATGCCAGTTAAAAATTTTGTTTCAGGTTGCGTTATGCGAAATGGCCAACTCCCATACACTCCTCTCCAAGCTTCGTGTTGCACCAAAACTATTAGCAACATTTCGGATAGCTATGAAACTGAATGTCCAAAATTCATAGCTTTATGCGTAAACTAGCATTGCGAAAGTTTTGTTAAAACTACGTTTGCCAGACGGTCTGATTTTATCAGTACAGTACTGATTTTTCAACTCTTGTACTGATTTTATTCATTTCTTCAATCAGTACGCCAATGTCCTGATTTTTCAAAATTTGTACTGATTTGTACTGAATTTTCAATTCAAACAAAATACTTTAGGATTTTCTTAAGCTTAAATTATTTAAAAAGAAGGCTGACGTTATTTTGTCGAATGTTGTTAGTTATATCGAAAAGAATTTTCATTTTAATAATGACAAATTTAAATATTCGAATTTCTTTTGCCTGTAGCTTACAATTATTTTTTCCCAATTTATTGACATTGTAAAAGACTTTTGCATACAAGACATAGAGTTAGATACTCTTTTTAGCGAATTAATTTTGCGTAGTTGGGTATCAAATTAAAGAGTGTTAAGAAGGCTTACAGCCGAAAATATGTATCATTAGGGTTGCCACCTGTTTCAAAGTTTAACTAAATTACACTGATGAAATAAATGAAATATTACACTATTGGTATCAAATTAAAGAGGGTTAAGAAAGATAACTGTCAGAAGTATTTTTGAGGAGTGGAGCCACCTATTTGAAAATTCTAACTCAGTCAAATTGATAAACTAAATAAAATATTACCATGTGGGTGTCAAACTAAAGAGTTTTAAGAAGGCTTACAGTCGAAAATATTTTAAAGGAGGGTTGCCACCTTTTGAAAAAATTTGCGCAATTTAATTGATAAACTAAATGATATATTACAATATAGATATTAAATTAAAGAGATTTAAGAAAGATAACTGCTGGAAATATTTTTTAGGAGGGTTGCCGCCTATTTTAAAACTTTTAAGCCAGTTAAATTGATAAAGTAAATGAAATATTGCAAGGTATAAAACTAAAGAGTTTAAAGAAGGCTCACAGGCGAAAATATTTTAAAGGAGGATTGCCACCTGTTACAAAATTTAGCGCAATTTAATCGATAAAATAAATGACTTATTACAATATAGGAATCAAATTAAAGAGGTGTAAAAATNATGAAATATTGCAATGTGGGTATTAAACTTTAGGGTTTTAAGAAAGCTTACAGCGTAATATATTTTTGAGGAGGGTTGTTACCTGTTGAAAATTTGACTAAATTTAATCGATAAAATAAATGACTTATTACAATATAGGAATCAAATTAAAGAGGTGTAAAAATCATGACTGCTGGAAATATTTTTGAGCACCCCTTGCAACCTATTTTAAAATTGTAACTCAGTTAAATTGATTAAATAAACGAAATATTGCAATGTGGGTATCAAACTAAATAGTTTTAAGAAGACTTACAGCCGAAAATATGTTTGAGGAGGTTTGTTACCTGTTTGAAAATTTAACTCAATTAAATTGATAAAATAAATGAAATGTTACAATATGGGTACCAAACAAAAGGTATTTA
>NW_016158530.1:104941-106795 GCF_001687245.7 Rhagoletis zephyria | reverse complement strand
TAATAAAAAGTTACGGATATAAATGAAGAAATGATAAAAAGCGTAACGAAAACATAAAAATATCCCGTGAAATGAAATAATGAAAACTTAAAATTGAAGCGAAGAGCTTTCATCGAGTAAAACTTCAATTAAAAAAGTGTGTGTACGCTTTGCTCTTCACTATACGCTCTCCCAATATATGTAATACTTCTATATTGGCAGTACGTTAAAAGTACATCCGCAGATATATAATGATAGAACGAGAAAACCAACCAACCAATGTACTCAGAATGACATTTGAAAAGAATAAAAAATCAGGAGCGGTGCAGTAATCGTCAAAATTTTGGAAAATTAAATTTTAATTTAATTAATTAAAGCCAAAAAAATTGTGTTTAACTTTTGAAAAAAAAGTAAGGAAAAAGGAATCGTGTTGCACGCGTCAGTATGTTATACTATTTACTTAAAAATGAGCCGTATCAGGGAAAACGGGCAGACGCTACATGCTGGCTAAGGTTCTGGAATGGAGGGCACGGATCCTCTCATCCTATCTTTTAAGAGTGGTTATGGTAATCGCCTCAAGTGTAACTTATATATCTCTTACGGCTTATTCAAATCCGCCGGTTACCACAAAGCTCGCCCCAATCACGTTCAGGAAAAAATATTTGGTTATTTTATTTTTCTATTTTTTTAATATTTGTAATTTAAACCGCTCCTGGAGTGACTTGACAGTGGTTTGTTTGTAATAGTTCACAAATATACATTTATACTAACACAAGCAAACATTTATTTGATAGGCTGTCTCCCTTTGATTGCGGAATAAAAACACATAGTGAAGATACGTTACTATCAATATAGAAGTATTAGATATATGGCTACCCCATTGAAACATATGCGTTTGAAATCAACGCTTTGCTCGATGCTTCGCTCGCCCCACTATGTTTTTGGCCTAAGTGTATTGCGAGTAAAAAAATTTTGAATAACATCAGATAATATTATTATGATTATGATTACAATTACTATTGTGAACTCCTGGCGTGTAATTTCTGGTGTACACCAATGACATCGATATCATCGGTAACAAAAACGTCGAAGTCTGTCCTGCCTTTTCCAAGTTGAGTAAAGAAGCAAAGCGATTGGGTTTGGTGATCAACGAAGACAAGACGAAGTATCTCCTGTCATCAAACAAAGAGTCAGAGCAGTCCCGCCTTGACACCCACATTACTGTTGCCAGTTGTAATATCGAGAAAGTAGAGAATGTCGTTTACTTGGGAACCAGCATTAACACCGATAATAATGTCAGTATGGAAATCCAATGCAGAATCACTCTAGCCAACAAATGCAACTTTGGAAAAATAGGCAATTCGGGAGTAAAGTTCTCTCTCGACGTACAAAAACCACACTCTATAAGTCACTCATCATGACCATGCTAGTATATGGCGCAGAAGATTCGACAATGACAACATTCGACGAGACGGCTCTTGAAGTATTGGAGAGAAAGATCTTAGGGAAGATTTACAGGCCTCTGCGCGTTGGCGACGGGAGTACCGCAGACGATGAGTTGTATGAGCTTTACAACGAAGTGGACATAGTATATCGAATGAAATTACAGCGGTTTTGCTGGCTTGGCCACGTCGTTCGAATGGGAAGCGACGTTCCAGTTCTGAAAGTATTAAACTCGCAATCCGCTGATGGTAGCAGAGGAAGAGGGAGAGCCCAAGTGGATAAGAACTTGGCTTCACGGGGCATTTCCCATTGTCGTCATTTGGCACAGAGAGAAACGACTGGAGTTCTTTGTCGACCTCGGCCTCGGACCTCAAACAATTACATAACCTTAGCTATCGCTTCGCCTGGAATTGCTACCAGGTGAAAACATTG
>NW_016158530.1:85993-104154 GCF_001687245.7 Rhagoletis zephyria | reverse complement strand
CGATACACCATTTCAATTTTAAAGATTGCAGTTCCGAATTCGATTGACATTGGGAATCACAATCACTATTGCTCAAGGTTATCCTTTGGAAAAGTGTGGTTTGGAGTGAGATGCGGATTGGTTCTTAGATGTTGTGTGTTCCCGTGCGGCAAACCAGATATCCTTGATATCAATGCAGAGAATGGAAACACGACGAATATTGTGTGCACACAAGTACTTATTACAAAATCAAACTCATATGAAACGTATGCTTTGTTTCGTTAATAATTTATCATCCATGTAACAGGAATATGCCACAGCAAAGCGTGGCAGGGTATAGCTAGTTAATAAAATAAGTCGATGGAACTCAATATTTGAAATGATAGAATCCCTTTTGAATTTTAAACAGCATATTAATGGAAACGATATGGGATTTTCTAGTGACTGTGAAATTGATTGGAACTTCATAGAATACTTTGTCGATGCATTTACACCAATGGCGCAATGTACCAAACAACTTCAAGCTGAACAATACATTATCGGCGATTTTTACAGAGACTGGTTTCTATGTGAAGCCAAATTAAAAAAAAAAATGGGTGAAAATCATATATGTAATACTCCTATATTGGCAGTAAGAGCTAGTACTGTCCGAAAACACTACAGTACAGATATATCAATGAACACGTACGAAAGAATAAGAACACATACGTTTATAAATAAACATGTACACAACACATATACAAAAAAGGCACTCAAGTACACAATACATTGACAAAACCGGTACTTGACTGTCTCGCTTTGATTTCGGAATGCTTACACATTGAGAAGTTAGCTTACTGCCAATATAGAAGTATTACATATATGGTGAAAATCCGTTTGCAATAAAGTTGTTGGAGTGTATGAGAAGAAGGAAAGAAAAATTACTCGACAATATTGTATTCCTTTCTGGTATATACTTCGACCCAAGATTCAACTTTCTGGATTCACCTATATTAATGATGACCAAAGGAAAAGTGCAGTGGTATATTATATTGTAAATAATCTAATATCTTAACATTGCAAGATAAATAAAATTTTTTTATAGGTACACATGTTAAGAACAAATGCAACGCTTAGTCAATTAAATGGAGATGGAACTTCAAGTAACGAAGGAATTGACCCTCAAGAGGATATACATACATGTTTCGGGAAATGATCCCTACAACATCTTAGAAGAAGAGCTAAATAATATGACCAGCAGCCGATTGACAACTCAAAATAGTGCCAATATTCGCCAAAAGCTTGACAATTTAGCATACGGACAAAGAATGTCACTCGCAACAAATGTACTCGACCATTGGAAAAATCTGTATACTAAAGAAAGAGACTTATTTAAGCTGTCTGAAGTCATTTTAGCAGTTCCATCGAGTCAAGTTTCCGTAGAAAGAGCATTCAGCGCGCTATCCACAATTATAACAAACCAGCGCTCAAGACTAAGCGTTCCCACGACAGTCGGGTCTACGTAACCGGAACGACCCAGATTTATATCTGGCCAAGGACTGTCACTCCAGCAACACTCCCCAAAAAGTCTTTGGGGAATTTGTATGCTGCTACAACAACAACAACTAAGCAGTGACACAATTAATAATTTATTGATAGTAAAGCTGAACAACAATTTACTGGAAAAAGTTAGTTTCTAAAAATCTGATCTATATTTTGTGAATGTTGAACTATACTCAACATACAGTGTATATAAAATGAACTCAACGTTGCCTGCCTATTCTGATGGTCTTAGAGTACTGCCAGCCCATGTTGAAAGTGCATTGCTGCACCTATAAGTTAACATACTTCAGATGACTTGAAATTTAGATAGAATTTTATTTACAATATATATAAAATGAATTCAACGTTGCCTGTCAATTCTGATGGTCTTAGAGTACTGCCAGCCCATGTTAAAAGTGCATTGTTGCACCTATAAGTCAGCATATTTCAGATGACTTGAAATTTTGATACAATTTTATTTACAGTGCATATAAAATGAATTCAAGGTTGCCTGCCAATTCTGATAGTCTTAAAGTACTGCCAGCCCATGTTGAAAGTGCATTGTTGCAACCATAACTCAACATACTTCAGATGGGCTCTCCTTATCATAAGACATTATTAATATTATAAATAGACTAGCTATACCCTGCCACGCTTTGCTGTGGCATATTCCTGTTACATGGATGATAAATTATTAACGAAACAAAGCATACGTTTCATATGAGTTTGATTTTGTAATAAGTACTTGTGTGCACACAATATTCGTCGTGTTTCCATTCTCTGCATTGATATCAAGGATATCTGGCTTGCCGACACGGGAACACGCAACATCTAAGAACCAATCCGCATCTCACTCTAAACCACACTTTTCCAAAGGATAACCTTGAGCAATAGTGATTGTGATTCCCAATGTCAATCGAATTCGGAACTGCAATGTTTAAAATTGAAATGGTGTATCGCTCGGAATCATGGGATTTCTCCACCTTTGAAAGGCCACGTGAAAATCTTTACTTACACTACGTTCTTCACCAATTTCTTAACTGCGAGTCGCGTACTGTTTAGGAGTTTTAGCTGATTAATATTCCGCAACGTGATAATTGGTACACCTATTTTCAATTCAGTATGTGGGGTCATCCCTGGAAGATAATCGAGTTCAAAAATTCCGTTGCATAATTAACTGATTCGTCTTCTTCCACAACGGTGTTTATCGACGCATATGTTATTGTTTAAGCGACTTATGCATTTCCCGCTTAAACAAAGAACAGCGAACACACAAACGCACTTGTTTTTAAAGGCACTTCGCTCGTGTTTAATGGGGTATGCATTTTTTATGCAATTCTCAAATATCTCTTCGCTGAACTTAGTGAAGTGATAAGTCGCTGGCATTTTCAGCTATGGTCAGCGCTAACCCAGTTTGGCTATCACACGGTGCTTTGAGCATCACCCACACTCCACTCCCGGAGTAAGTTTTGGCATGGTATTAAGCTACTGCTTACAAACCACACTGGGGCTCTGCACGAATGCATCCCTGGATAAATCCCAGCTCATTGCCCAGCAGCCTAAGGCAGCTAGAGCATGACTCCTCCAATGGAGTCCCACAATGAATACACGGTGAAACGGTCACATCTTGCGCTACCGCTTCATCAGCCTACCCGCATATCTCTCTCTCTCTCTCTTTCTCTCTCGCATATCAGGTATATGAAGTGCGTGGCTGACTTCATGTGCACCTATAAACCATACGGACTCATTGAGCTCGATACACAAACACTCGCAAAGGTAATCCCTACCTCCTCATCTACTCTAACTCGACCACAACTCTAAACCTGGGCTCGAATCGTCACATACGATATCGTATTACTCGTCACGTAAAAACAAATTTTTCAGATTATGACGTACGTGAACGTAGTCTTTGTCTCATTCAGCTTATACTGCCTGACGTATCACGTAATTTTCTTTCGTATGGTTTTCGATCGGTGAACGGATGTTACGATTTGAGTCCTGGTCTCCCGCTCTCCCTCAGCTAAACAGTTGTCACTTTGAATGCCGGATTGAATAACATTAGTGGTGTTCACCAAAGTGAGCAAGTGGCCTGGCAGTCTGGTAAAAGAGCAGACCAGCTCAAGCAACGACTGTTGTCAATACCACTCTTATTTAGTTGATAGACATCCTTATTCTTCGCAGCAAGAATAGCTCGTTCACTGAGCCTGTAATTAATTTTCTTAATTAAGAAACATTCTTTCCATCAGTTCTCCTTTTGATGTTCCTTAGTTACAAAAATTATCAGGCAATACAATTCGTCTTAATCTCTCGTTAGCTGGCAGCTTTCCGTTCCCAATGTCCAGTACTTGTCGCGAAAATCCCTCGGCTGCAGTGTATATATGTATGTTCGTCTAGCCACAATGTTGACTATTTCAGGTAAGCATTTATCTAGTGTTAATCAAGAAATTACAGACAATGTTTGCGTAAAATCTCCTGAGGGCAATATCAATACATTCCCGAATGGTTGGACGTTTCCATGCAAATCCCGCGACAATGGATCAAGGACCTCAAGCAATTTTTTATGTGCCATCGTGCACTGATCTCAAATAATTAGTTTAAATTTTTGTACTACTTTTTCCATACCGGATGTTCTGGAAATATTGCAAGTAGGAGTTTCGATGATTTATATGTTCAATGGCAGCTTAAGAGCTGAATTAGCAATGTTTCCACCTGGTAGCAATTCCAGGCGAAGCGATAGCTAAGGTTATGTAATTGTTTGAACGAACCGTTGCCATAAATAATCAATCTTATTTGGCGCTGTAAACGCCTAAGCCATTTTGGCCGAGGTCGACAAAGAACGCCAGTCGTTTCTCTCTGTGCCAACTGACGACAATGGGAAATGCCCCGTGAAGCCAAGTTCTTATCCACTTGGTCTCTCCCTCTTCCTCTGCTACCACCAGCGGATTGCGAGTTTAATACTTTCAGAACTGGAACGTCGCTTCCCATTCGAACGACGTGGCCAAGCCAGCGGAGCCGCTGTATTTTCATTCGATACACTATGTCCATTTCGTTGTAAAGCTCATACAACTCATCGTTCCATCGTCTGCGGTACTCCCGTCGCCAACGCGCAGAGGCCTGTAAATCTTCCCTAAGATCTTTCTCTCCAATACTTCAAGAGCCGTCTCATCGAATGTTGTCATTGTCTAAGCTTCTGCGCCATATACCAGCATGGGCATGATGAGTGACTTATAGAGTGTGGTTTTTGTACGTCGAGAGAGAACTTTACTCCCGAATTGCCTATTCAGTCCAAATTTGCATTTGTTGGCTAGAGTGATTCTGCATTGGATTTCCATACTGACATTATTATCGGTGTTAATGCTGGTTCCCAAGTAAACGACATTCTCTACTTTCTCGATATTACAACTGGCAACAGTAATGTGGGTGTCAAGGCGGGACTGCTCTGACTCTTTGTTTGATGACAGGAGATACTTCGTCTTGTCTTCGTTGATCACCAAACCCAATCGCTTTGCTTCTTTACCCAACTTGGAAAAGGCAGGACAGACTTCGACGTTTTTGTTACCGATGATATCGATGTCATTGGTATACACCAGAAATTACACGCCAGGAGTTCACAATAGTAATAGTAATCATAATCATAATAATATTATCTGATGTTATTCAAAATTTCTTTACTCGCAATATACTTAGGCCAAAAACATAGTGGAGCGGCGAGCGAAGAGCATCGAGCAAAGCGTCGATTTCAAACGCATATGTTTCAATGGGATAGCCATATATCTAATACTTCTATATTGATAGTAACGTATCTTCACTATGTGTTTTTATTCCGCAATCAAAGGGAGACAGCCTATCAAATAAATGTTTGCTTGTGTTAGTATAAATGTATATTTGTGAACTATTACAAACAAACCACTGTCAAGTCACTCCAGGAGCGGTTTAAATTACAAATATTAAAAAAATAGAAAAATAAAATAACCAAATATTTTTTCCTGAACGTGATTGGGGCGAGCTTTGTGGTAACCGGCGGATTTGAATAAGCCGCAAGAGATATATAAGTTACACTTGAGGCGATTACCATAACCACTCTTAAAAGATAGGATGAGAGGATCCGTGCCTTCCTTTCCAGAACCTTAGCCAGCATGTAGCGTCTGCCCGTTTTCCCTGATACGGTTCATTTTTAAATAAATAGTATAACTGACGCGTGCAACACGATTCCTTTTTCCTTACTTTTTTTTTCAAAAGTTAAACACAATTTTTTTTGGCTTTAATTAAAATTTAATTTTCTAAAATATTGACGATTACTGCACCGCTCATTCTAAGTACATTGGTTGTTTGGTTTTCTCGTTCTATCATTATATATCTGCGGATGTACTTTTAACGTACTGCCAATATAGAAGTATTACATATATTGGGAGAGCGTATAGTGAAGAGCAAAGCGTACACACACTTTTTTAATTGAAGTTTTACTCGATGAAAGCTCTTCGCTTCAATTTTAAGTCTTCATTATTTCATTTCACGGGATATTTTTATGTTTTCGTTACGCTTTTTATCATTTCTTCATTTATATCCGTAACTTTTTATTATTTTTTTTCCATTGCGTAATTTGTATACCAACTTATCACTTCGTTTGATAAGATATCGTAAATTCTCTTTTTTCAAACTGTCCGGATTTGGATAAGTAGAAACATTAAACAAAAAATCTCTAGTAAAGCTTTCCCAATCACTTTCCGTTTCGAACAAGTTATAATACTTCATTTAATTTCAATATTTTTAGTTTATTTTACATATTGCATAATTCTTGTTGGAGCAGATGAATTTGTGTATATTTCTACAAAGTAGTTACAGTCTTGTACCACTGTGCCTGCGCTGCATGCATAGGTGCATACATGAAACATATCGGCCGATGTTGTTTTTCTTTATCTTATTTACATATGTACGTACATGCAAATGTCTTTGCTACAGCAAGTGGGTACGCACATAGTTACGCACATCTTAACTTAGTTATATACATATTTACATACATTCATATATATAGGGTTATACATATCAACGCATTCCTTAGCATAACAACACAAATACTGTAAATTGTTATTATCAATTGTTCTCTCAACATCATTCGATGTTACGATAACTGGTTCTTTCCAATAAGAGTTTTGCTTTATAAGTTTCTAGCACAATGTACAAGTGGTTAGTCGAAATAAATCAGTGAAAATTAGCAGTCGAGTTTTTCTTCTACGAGGCTCATTAATTTGAGTTCAAACAGTGGCGACCGTGACAGGGCTTATACCTGGCAAATGGCTAAGTCCTGAATTCTTTAAATCGTTGTAGTGCATTTTTTTCGTTACACGTTGAACTATGGTGTTCAAACTATAATTACGGCACTCAATATAGCATCATTTCGAGTCACCGCTAGCTACATTTAATAATGAGCAAGGCAAAAGCAGAAAGTCAGGAGGAGCAGTTATCCGGGTTACGCCAACAACGCGCCACAATGGAAAGAAATTTTAAAAGCATCGCCGCCAAAATCGAACAAGATAAGCCGGGTGATCTTGCAGTCGTTGAATGTCGAGCGGAAATTTTGGAGGCATATTTTCAACAAATTTGCCAATTGCAAACGAAGATTGAAAAAATCGATCCAGATGACGAGCATCGAGCCGAAATTGAAGACTTATTCGTCGCTGCAAAGGCAATGATATCAAGGCGTATAGGCAAGGGCAGAAAAGATTAGCCTGATGACTCCGGTGTAGTTAATGTGACAAATTGCTCCAATATCTTGCACCAAAGTCGTCTACCGTCATTAAAGCTGCCTAAGTTTGATGGCAAATACGGTGAATATAATCGCTTCATTACATCGTTTCGAAACCTGGTTCATGAGGATAAATCTATACCAGTCATCGACAAATTTAACTATTTATTGAGTTCTTTGTCAGGCAACGCATTGAACGTCGTCGCACCGTTCCAAGTGTCAGAGGAAAACTACACAAAGGCACTCAAACAACTTGAGGAGCGCTACGACAAACGGGTATTAATATTTTTAGAACACATAACTAGCTTGTTCATTATTCAAACCATGCCAAAGCCGGATCCATCAAGTCTCCGCACAATTCTAGACACAGTTTCTGCTCTCCGAGGTTCGTTGTTGTCTTTGGGCTCCGAGGCAGACGTTATGATCGCGATAATTATTCAATTAGTTTTATCAAAGATAGATGGAGAGTCAAAACTTACTTATGACAGGAAGCAAAGCTTCGAAAAATTACCAACTTGGGAATTCTGTTACGACACTTTAAGTCGGCATTGCCAAATTCTCGAAAGCAACATGAAACCGCAATATGAAAGGAGCAAAGGCGCACATCATAAGCAAGCATCAAGCTCATTCGTGACTGCACAAAGCAAATCACCATCGAATTGTTTAAAATGCCAGTCAACTGATCATCATTTAGCAAGTTGTCCTCAGTTCCTGTCGCTTCCAGTAGGGGACAGGTATAAGTTGACCAAACAACTGAATCTTTGCCTCAACTGTCTTCGTAAAGGACACATGATTTCAAAATGTCCTTCCAAATCAAAACGCCGTGTATGCCAAAATTCACACCATACCGCGTTGCATCGTCATATCTCGGCAGATAACAATGGAGCTCATATGAGTGAAACAATTGCGTCGCAACCACCTGTTCTATCGTTAGTATCACAAAGTACTCGGCGTGCACTTATTCCTACAGCTCTTGTCTTAATCAAAGACAAGTATGGCAGTTTTCAAACAGCGCGGGCTCTTCTAGACTCGTCCTCTGAAATTAACTTCATTACTGAAGAGCTGGCTAAACGACTTCAACTTGGGTTTCAGCGAAATAATCAAGAAATTCCTGGTATTGCAGATGTTCTAACCAACTTGCGGTTTTCAGTCAAAACAGTTATTAAATCTCGAGTGTCTAGCTATGAATTCACTTCAGATCTTGCCGTCACAAACCGAATTTCGCTTCAGCAGCCAGAACATTGTTTGGACACTACCAACTGGAATCTTCCAGAAGGCATTATACTGGCTGATCCGCTCTTCTACAAACCACAAAAAATCGATTTGTTGCTAGGCTCGCAAGTCTTCTTTGAAATATTCATCGGTAACAACCAAACATTAAGTGAATACTCACCGCGACTAATCAATACCACATTGGGCTGGATTGTTGGGGGAAAATTGGACAGCAAGTCTAGATCGAATTTATACACGTGCAATGTCGCTACGCGTAATGGACTTGACACAATACTGAAAAAATTCTGGGAACTTGAAGATTTCGCAAACGACCAGGTGAAACATTCCATATATACTCCAGAGGAACAAGAATGTGAGAATCATTTCAAGGGGCACGCTAAGGTGCTCGCAAATGGTCGCATTGTAGTCTCTTTGCCATTTGAGCAGTCTCCAAATTTACTTGGAGAGTCCATCGACATTGCTAAACGCCGTTTCCTGCAACTCGAACGTCGCCTTGAACGTGATGCTGCATTAAAGGAAATGTACTCAGCATTCTTGCAAGAATTTGGATCTTGGGCATATGAGCCCTTGTAACGGATTGGAATTGACTTCTCCACATTACGTAATACCACACCACTGTGTAGTACGACCAGAGAGTTCGACAACTAAGTTGCGTGTGGTATTCGATGCGTCAGCTCAAACCACAGCACATTGCTCACTCAATGACCTGGTTATGATTGGGCCCACAATTCAGCAAAATCTTATCTTAACACTATTAGCATTTCGATTGCATCGTTACGGAGTTACCGCTGACATTTGCAAAATGTATCGGCAATTTGTCGTAGAACCGCAAGATCGTAGCTATCAATTAATTTATTGGAGAACATCTGTAAATGATCCTCTAAGTCTTTTTCAGTTGAACACGGTAACATACGGCATGGCATGTGCTCCATTCTTGGCCATCAGAAGTCTTCACTTGATTGCAGATCTTCACGAAGAAAAATTTCCAGTCGGCTGTGCAACTTTAAAAACGGATATGATCTCCTAACGGGCGCAGATAACATAAGCTATCTACACATAAAGGCCGTTGAAACAACCAAGCTCTTAGCAGAAGCAGGCCTACAGCTAGCTAAATGGAAATCTAGTCATCGCGAGTGGCGAACAGACTCTGGAGAGTTCGAAATAAGGCTCGAAGATATGGATGTGACCAAGGCTCTCGGTATGGCATGGAAGCCAAAAGCTGATGTTTTTTGTTTTAAATATGACCTGCCAGTGAAAGAATATCCAACGAAGCGGTCTGTCGTTTCAACTGTGGCACGTTTGTACGACGTATTAGGTTTGGTAAGTCCAGTGATAGTTCGCTGTAAAATCTTAGTACAAGAACTTTGGATACGTCGCCTTGGATGGGACGAGACACTACCCAATGAGTTGAGTAACCACTGGAAGCAAATCGAGGCAGACTTGCAACATCTAAATTCCATTGAAGTGCCCAGGTATGTACAGTCAGCATTGACTTATAAATGTGATGTACATGGCTTTGCAGATGCATCTCAACGTGCATACGGCTGTTGCATATATCTTCGCGCAAATATAAACGGCCAGGTCGTCACGTCTTTGTTAATATCAAAGTCAAAGGTTGCCCCAATAAGGGCAATTTCACTACCACGTTTGGAGTTGTGCGCAGCCGTCTTATTGTGTTCAACTTGGAGCAAAATAAAAACTAAATTAGTTCAATATATTAATGATATTAATTTTTGGACGGATTCAAATATCGTTTTGCAGTAGATCAAAATGCATTGGTCAACACTAAATTGTTTCGTGGCCAATCGAGTTTCGGAGCTGCAGATGAATTCAGTAGGCATAAATTGGAGATATGTACCTACGAAGCAAAATCCGGCAGACATTGTATCACGCGGTTGCATGGCACGTGAACTTTTAAACACTATGTGGTTTAAAGGACCAGCATTTCTCTCCAGAAATACCGAATCATGGCCAGAGGAAGCGACAAAGACCTCGTTCAGTAAACTGGAGTTGGAACAGCGGAAACCAATTACACTCAAGTGTACCGTCGGTGTCACAGATAAAAACATCGTTGAAAATGTCATTACAAATTATTCATCATACCGGCGTATATTAAGGGTGATGGCATTCGTTCTACGACCGTTCAACAAAATAGCCCCTAACAAATGTCCACAGAATTTCTTATTCGTATCACCAGATGAACTTCAGCAGACATTTTTATACATTGTTTCATCCATTCAGCACTCACATTATGCACATGAAATAAAGATGCTCAAGGCAGGGAAGACACTAAAACCTGAACTACAGAAGCTCTCACCATTTTTGGTCGAGACCCCTTTGCAAGTTTCAACTAAATTAGTTTTCGAGTTGGAGGAAGACTCAATCAAGCACCCATTGAATACAATGCGAAGTTTCCTGCGTTATTGCCAAAGCAACATCAATTTACGCGCAAATTTGTGGAGCACCTGCACCTAAAGAACAAGCATGCAGGCCCAAAGGTGTTAATCGGAATTATGCGATTGCAAATTTGGGTAATCAATGCGCGTGAGTTAGTACGAAAGGTAGTCAACTCTTGTGCGCATTGTTATCACTACAAACCAAAGTTAGTCCAACAAATAATGGGATCTCTTCCAGCCGATCGTCTGCTTGCTCAGCGCCCCTTTTTGGTAGTAGGTGTTGACCTATGCGGCCCATTTTATACTTCGTACCGCATTCGTGGAAAGGCACCTTACAAAACCTATCTAGCAGTATTTGTTTGCTTTTCATCGAAAGCAGTACATGCGGAATTAATATCAGATTTATCAACTAATAACTTTGTTCTCTCTTTGAAGCGTTTTATTGGCAGACGTGGCATACCGTATCGTATCTACTGTGACAACGCCACGAATTTTGTGGGCGCACAGGCGCAGCTGAATGAATTCAAGCGTCAGTTCTTCAACCAGTAATCAGTATCTGATTTGGAGCAGTTCGGCAGCGTTCATGGGTTTGAATTTCGATTTATCCCACCGCGAGCTCCTCACTTTGGGGGATTGTGGGAAGCTGCTATAAAATCAATGAAGACTCTGCTGGTAAAAAAACATCTCACAGTCTAACTTAACATTCGAAGAACTTCAGACAGTAGTGATTGAGGTAGGGGCCATATTGAACTCGCGACCTCTTACGCCTTTGACTGACGACCCAAATGATGGTGAGGCGCTTACTCCAGCACATTTGCTTATAGGGACTTCGTTGAAAACACTGCCGGAGCCACAACTCAACGTCATAAAGGAGTCGCGTCTAACTATCACTTACTTAAAGCAGCGATTATGGGACTTGTGGCGTCGGGATTACCTTCATACATTACAAGTGCGGTCGAAGTGGCTTGAGAAGCAAGAAAACATCGTTCCTGGTCAGCTTGTTATGATTCATGATGACAATTTGGCACCCCAACAATGGACACTTGGTCGCATCACAAACAATGAAAAAGTGAAATTTGACTTGTTGAAGCAGCTGACACAATCCTATTTAGAATATTCGCAAATCAAGATTTCTGAAATACCTTTTGTTTGGTACCCATATTGTAACATTTCATTTATTTTATCAATTTAATTGAGTTAAATTTTCAAACAAGTAACAAACCTCCTCAAACATATTTTCGGTTGTAAGTCTTCTTAAAACTATAAAGTTTGATACCCACATTGCAATATTTCGTTTATTTAATCAATTTAACTGAGTTACAATTTTAAAATAGGTTGCAACCCCCCTCAAAAATATTTCCAGCAATCATGTTTTTTAGACCTGTTTAATTTGATTCCTATATTGTAATATGTCATTTATTTTATCGATTAAATCTAGTTAAATTTTCAACAGGTAACAACCCTCCTCAAAAATATATTCGGCTGTAAGCTTTCTTAAAGCTGTAAAGTTTAATACCCAAATTGCAATATTTCATTTATTTTATCAATTTAACTGAGTTACAATTTTAAAATAGGTTGCAACCCCCCTCAAAAATATTTCCAGCAATCATGTTTTTTAGACCTGTTTAATTTGATTCCTATATTGTAATATGTCATTTATTTTATCGATTAAATTTAGTTAAATTTTCAACTGGTAACAACCCTCCTCAAAAATATATTACGCTGTAAGCTTTCTTAAAGCTGTAAAGTTTAATACCCAAATTGCAATATTTCATTTATTTTATCAATTTAACTGAGTTAAAATGTTCAAATAGGTTGCAACCCTCCTCAAAAATATTTTCGGCTGTAAGCTTTCTTAAAACTCTAAAGTTTAATACCCACATTGCAATATTTCATTTATTTTATCAATTTAACTGAGTTAAAATGTTCAAATAGGTTGCAACCCTCCTCAAAAATATTTTCGGCTGTAAGCTTTCTTAAAACTCTAAAGTTTAATACCCACATTCATTTCATTTATTTTATCAATTTGACTGAGTTAAAATTTACAAAAAGGTGGCAACCCACCTCAAAAATATTTCCAGCAGTTATCCTTCTTAAACCTCTTTAATTGAATATCTATATTGTAATATATCATTTAGTTTATCAATTAAATTGCGCTAAATTTTTTAACAGGTGGCAATCCACCTTTAAAATATTTTCGCCTGTGAGCCTTCTTTAAACTCTTTAGTTTTATACCTTGCAATATTTCATTTACTTTACTGAGTTAAAATTTTCAAATAGGTGGCAGCACTCCTCAAAAATATTTCTAGCAGTTATCTTTCTTAACCCTCCTCAAGTTGATACCAATATTGTAATATTTCATTTATTTCATCAGTGTAATTTAGTTAAACTTTGAAACAGGTGGCAACCCTAATGATACATATTTTCGGCTGTAAGCCTTCTTAACACTCTTTAATTGGATACCCACATTGCAATATTTCATTTACTTAATCAACTTAACTGAGCTAAAATTCGCAAATAGGTGGCAGCCCCCGTCAAAAATACTTCCAGCAGCTATCCTTCTTAAACCTCTTTAAATTGATACCCATATTATAATAATTTATTTATTTTATCAATATATTTGGGTTTAAAAATTTTCAAATAGGTGGCAACCCTCCAGTTTTATGCGATATCATTCTGGTATTATACCGAACAATACAAAAAAAAAGTAAGTGCGCCTGGGCCACACTGTAGAAGTGAAACTTACGTTACTTATCTATCTATACATACACATAAGTATCTGCTTTTGCTTAAGGTTATATCGAGCCCTAACCGCCAAAATAACGTAAGCGACAGTTTTTTAAACATTTTCTTTTTGATGCAGAAATGCATCTAGATGCTATAGGAATATTTCTGCATCAAAAAGAAAATTTTGAAAAAAATGTGTCTTACGTTATTTTGGCGGTTAGGGCTCGATATTTTTTCGCTTTTTTTTCTATCAATGTAGATCCCTACCTCTACCACTGTTCGTTTTAATAACATTCATGTTATTCTGTTTTTCCATTATCTTAAGTTTTATCATTATACTCTATCGATAACAAAATCGATTAGAACGTCCATCAAAATACCGATACCAAAATCGATGACAAATTCGATACAAATTTCAATAGCAACATCGATAATAGCTAAATCGATTAGAAAATCGATAAAAATATCGATAACAAAATCGATAAATATCGATAACAAAATCGATAAATATCGATAACAAACCCGATAAATACCGATATCAAAATCGATTTATATCGATAACAAAATCGATAAATATCGGTAACAAAATCGATAAATATCGATAACAAAATCGATAAATATCGCTAACAAACTCGATAAATATCGGTAACAAAATCGATAATTATCGATAAAAAATCGATAAATATCGATAACAAAATCGAGAAATATCGATAACAAGATCGATAAATATCGATAATAAAATCGATAAATATCGCTAACAAAGTAGGTAAATATCGATAACAAAATCGATAATTATCGATAACAAAATCGATGAATTTTGATAACAAAATCGGTTAATATCGATAACAAATCGATAAATATCGATAACAAAATCGAAAACAAAACCGATAGAAATTTCGATTATTTTATCGATAGGTCTCGAGAATCCCGAAAATCTCTAAAATCCAAAAATGGTTCCCAGATTGAGTCTCTGTGTCTCTCTCTATATCCTTTCCTCTTTAATTACCTCTATTTTAATCTTTCTTCCCCTATCTTCATCTTTGCTTTTATCGGTATCCTCATCCTCCTCTTTGTCTTTACTTCTATGTTCATCATTTTTTTTCATCAACATATTCCCCTTCACATTTGTTCTTATATATAAGTAAGTTTAGATTTACCTTGGTCTTCATTTTTGCCTTTCTCTTTACGCATCTTTGTTTTTGTTGTTATTTTTACCTTTGCCTTTATCCTATTCTTCATTTATGTACGTAGTCATCTTTACTTTCATTCTTGTATTGGTCTTTTTCTAAGTGTTATTCTTTAACCTTTTGTTAGCAAATTTTTGTTAAATTTATACCATATGCATACACATAAGAAGCACTTGTTTCAGACCCAACCATTTCCGTTGCACCATTTCCGTTGCATCATTTCTGTTGTATCATTTCCGTTGCATATACACAAGAAGTACTTGTTTCAGCCCCAATCATTTCCGTTGCACCATTTCCGTTGCATCATTTCGGTCCCAACCAGATCCGTGTGCAATTTCCGTCGAATTTGCCAATTTACTCCCAACCAACGAACCACCGCTAAAGAAGTTTCACTTCAAAAAATTATTCAAATCGGTTCAGGCGTTCTCGAGTATTGACGACCGTGACATACGAACACAACATTTTTATTAATATAGATGAAATATCTACAGCCAGCCCAATCTGACGGTTTTAGCCCATGTTGAAAGTGCATTGTTGCAACTATAAGTTAACATACTTCAGATGGGCTGTCCTTAGCACAGCAAATTATTAATATTATAAATAGATGAAATATCTACAGCCAGCCCAATCTGATGGTCTTAAAGTATTGCCAACCCATGTTAAAAGTGCATTGTTGCAACTATAAGTCAACATACTTCAGATGGGTTATCCTTATCACAGCACATTATTAATATTATAAATAGATGAAATGTCTACAGCCAGCCCCTTCTGATGGTCTTAAAGTACTGCCAGCCCATGTTGAAAGTGCATTGTTGCTCCTATAAGTCAACATACTTCAGAGGGGCTGTCCTTAGCTGAAATATCTACAGCCAGCCCATGTTGAAAGTGCATTGTTGCAACTATAAGTCAACATACTTCAAATGGGCTATCCTTATCACAGGGCATAATTCATATTATAAATAGATGAAATATCTACAGCCAGCCCCTTCTGATGGTCTTAAAGTACTGCCAGCCCATGTTGAAAGTACATTGTTGCACCTATAAGTCTAAGCTGGCTGTAGATATTTCATCTATTTATAATATTAATAATGTCCTGTGATAAGGACAGCCCATCTGAAGTATGTTGAGTTATGGTTGCAACAATGCACCTTCAACATGAGCTGGTAGTACTTTAAGACAAGGCACGCAACCTTGAATTCATTTTCTATACACTGTAAATAAAATTCTATCTAAATTTCAAGTCATCTGAAGTATGTTGAGTAATCGGTTTTTATTGACATCTTTAATCGCTAAAAACGCATAATCAAGACCGCTGTTCAGCAGCCAGCCCTCCGGATCTCGATTTATATATTAACAAGCTAAGCTCACAAGAAATTTCAATCGCTCTGAAGTATGATGAGTTTTTTGGTCATGAGCTCTTGGTCTATAAATAGTTGTTATTAAAGGATTTGTTTTATTCTCATTTTGAATTTGAACTTATTTTTTACATTTTCTAATATTATTATGTTTTTTGTAATATTGAAGTGCATTGATTTTTTAATATACTTATGTATGTACATATAATTTTCTGGTATTTTGGTTTTTTGATGGGGACAAATAGAAATTTGTTTTTTCGAATGGAAGATAAAAAATACGATTACTCCAAAGAAATAATTTTCTGCAAAAATGAATGAAATAGAGGAAGGAATTCATTTGTTATCACACATATGCTTTCATGATAGTTTTTTGTAAATCTGTTGTTATTATTATGCACGAAAATATGTAAACCCTGCAAACCAAAGTTCCCGAAATCTTAAGGAAATCGTTAGGAGTATCTCATTTGTGTAAAGATTTTTTTGCGAATTTTTCAAAAAAAATTATAAGAAGTGGTTGACACGAACTCGTAAAGAAATTTCTGTACGAAAAATAAAGAAAATTCTGGAAAAATTCTGAAAGATATTCTTCACATCCCTGCAAACCAAAGTTCCCGAAATCTTAACGAAATCTTTAGGAGTATCTGATTTCTGTAACAATTTTTTTCCGAATCTTCAAAGAAAATTATATGAAGTGGTTGACACGAACTCGTAAAGAAATTTCTGTACGAAAAATAAAGAAAATTCTGAAAAAAGTCTGTAAGATTTTCTTCACATAGCAGCATTATTTTCATTTCTTTAACGATTTTCTTCCGAAATTTCGTAATTTATTTCATTTTAGAAAATACGGAAAAAAATCGGATGGGATCTTTCCGAATTCTTTAAAAATTCTTTACGATTCAGAATACTCTGTAAAAATGGTTTGCAGGGATAGCACCATTACCCTGCAAACCAAAGTTTCCGAAATCTTAAGGAAATCGTTAGGAGTATCTGATTTCTGTAACGATTTTTTACGAATTTTCAAAGAAAATTATATGAAGGGGTTGACACGAACTCGTAAAGAAATTTCTGTACGAAAAATAAAGAAAATTCTGGAAAAATTCTGAAAGATATTCTTCACATAGCAGCATTATTTTCGTTGCTTCACAGATTTTCTTCCGAAATTTCGTAAAAGAATGGAAGTGTGCGTAGTTTATTTCATTTTAGAAAATTCGGCAAAAAATCGAATTAAATCTTAACGAATTCTTTAAAATTTCTTTACAATGCAGAATACTCTGAAAAAATGGTTCGCAGGGAATGTACATACAGATATCTACTAATTTATGTATGTACATACATTAGGGCTGGTCAATTTGTATGGATCGATTTTTTTCGACATTGTTCCTAGCATATTCGGATTCTTCATAAAATTCTAATAAAAAAATTCCTCCAGACCATAGCTCTAAAGTCAATTTCGAGCCTGCGCATTTTTAAAAGAAGATATCTTATATATAAAATTGGATTGCTGTCCGTTAGCCTCGCTAAGACTGGAAAACAGCTTGACCAATTTGAATATTTTTATATTTTTGGTTTGTTTTTTATAATATCCGGATTGTTAAAACCAGAAAAAATAGAGAGTTGCCACCTGTTTAAAAATCCCAATATAAGTAAATTAATTACATAAATTAGATATTGCAATATGGGTGTCAAAAGAAAGAGGTTATGAAGGCTTACAGGCAAAAATATTTTTGAGGGGGGTTGCCACCTGTTTCAAAATTTAGTTAAATAAAATTGATAAGATAAATTAAATATTGCAATATGGGTATCAAATTAAAAGGGTTTAAGAAGGCTTACTACTAAAAATACTTTTGAGTCGAGTTGCCACCAATTTCGAAAATTTAATTCAATTAAGTTAATAGTATGTATTATAATATAGGTGTCGAGCGAAAAGTATTTGAAAAATTATTGATTAAGAAATATTCTCTATAGGCCTGCCACCTACCTGAGCGGTAAAAACTAAAAGCCATACTCGCAAATATTGTTC
>NW_016158530.1:23197-85970 GCF_001687245.7 Rhagoletis zephyria | reverse complement strand
TTCTTTAAATAAAAAATAGATATCAGAAATGAATTTTTCATATCACAAAACTCCCGAGCACAATTCTTTATTACAAAAAAAAAACATTCCTAACACTTTAGTAAAAATTAATCTGATTATGGACTTAGTATTAATTAAAAATAATTTCTTTTAAAATTGCGCAGGCTCGAAATTGATTTTAGAGCTATGGTCTAAAGGGCTTTTTTTCTTAGAATTTTATGTAGAATCCGAATCTGCTAGGAACGATGTCAAAAAAATAATTGACCCGCCCTAACATACATATAACTATGTATATGCATACATATCCATATATGCGTATAGATTTATAAACTCTCTAATGTGTGGGTTTCTTGACCTAAACGCGTGAGAGTTTACGGGCAGAAGCACATGTATGAATCTTCCGTTGTACATAAGCGGGAGATACATATGTATACGTTTCCATAAACAGGCAGAGTGCAGCAATGTATTAAGTTTCTGGGAATTAGGGTACAAGTTCATAAATGCAGCGATGTACAGACCTTAGATGCACAGGTGTTAATGTACGTGTAAAAAACGATAAACGAAAAACTTAATTTCTGCCTGTTTCGCATGTATGTACCAGGGTTGTTGCGAATATTATATCGAAATAAAAGTCCTTTCCGGATAATAAATAAACGGCCTGTCCTAATTAAAGAAATTTGGTATCATATGAAAAAGGTCTGAAATAGCTTTTAAACAGAATTAACGAACAACCTCAACCATAAGGTTTGTTCTATGGTAATTAATTAACATTTTTTGTTGAAATATTTTTCAGTATGTGGCTTTCCTCGTTTAGACATTTCAGTTTTAAAGCTGTTTAAGTTCCCTTTCATTTGATACCGAACTTGTTTAATTTGGATAAGCGGTTTGTTTATTATCCGGAAAAGATTTTTATTTCGGAATAATATTCGCAACAACCCTGGTATGTACACTCGCCAAAACAGTAGCAGGTATTGAATAGCTAGCAAATAGAATGTAGGCCTTTTTCACACAAAGTGGTTAATCCTCTACAAAGTGGGTATTGTAAAAAATTGTATACCTAAGTTTCCTTCAAGAAATGAACTTCAGTCTGGTATACTAGCAAAACAATAGAATATAATGATTTTTTTCAGCGCAGTAAATATTAGTCCATGTTACGGATTTCCCTAACTAAAGGTTCGTAAAGTATGAAATGTTAGATGCATACATATCGTCACCTGAAATGCAAAAAGAGGTAACAACATCGTAAATTAAATGGAAAAGTTCGTGACTAATATTTAATTTTTTTTTATAAAATGATGTAGGGAGTTGTAATTCGAATCCATCATATAAATCAAAAAGTGAATTTTGAATTTTTTATTAGTTATGACATTTTGCATTTCAACGATGATGTTTGTTACGTCTTTTTGCATTTCAGGCGACGATATGTACATACCAGAGTTGTTGCGAATATTCGCATTCGCAACCGCGGAACTTCTGCATTAATTTCAACATTCGCATTCGCTTTCGCATTCGCAATAATCAATGCGGAGCTTTTGCGAATGCGAATGTTGTGCAAGTGCACCGATAAAACGTATATATGGCAAACAAATGACAAATTGTAGCCAATATTTTTGCCTGTGGTCGTGGGAGTATTTGTGTAACAAAACTTGTCAAATGACATATTTATCAACTTTAAGAAATAATTCTTATATTATATAACCGAGCCATCAATGGGCAGTCATACAAGCTCCAACTTCTACTTGCCCTTTGACGTTCTTCAAAGAGAACATAGTCTTTTTAACAATGTTTTTTTTCTGTGCTTAAATACCTGCATTGCTTTCTTTCTTAATTATGATATTTTTGGACCAATCTTAAAAAAACTACTAGACACAAACGAAGAAAGTGTGCACTGTAATTCCTAACCGAATTTTCGTGATTTGCTTTTGATGTTACATATATTCGTTTCAATAATCTCAAATTGGGTTCTTTGGGGAATTTATTTTAGCAAAAATTTTGGTAGTAATTTTGTTTACTTGACGAGCAATATTTTTTTCATAGGGATATACATTGGTTCCTTGGCTAAAAACTTCTGCGGTAAAGCTGTCCCTTCTTTGCTATTTAAAGTCAAAGAGTAAGCTCCTTCAATAGGGAATTCCAGCAGAAATGATCAACGTCTCGATATAAAGAGGATCGATGCTCAAATAATTAAAAAACTATAGGTCTTACCTTTAATAAGATAGGAATTACGCAACTATCTGAGATTCAGATGCTTATAAAAAACAGGGTGCTTTTTTTTTAAATAACAATATTCTGATCCGATTCGGCTGGCAGCCACGTCTTTGAGGACAGAATTTTGTTCAAAATTTTCATTCCTGGAAAATAATTTATTTTTCATATCCACTTATTTAGCTCGCTATAAGCAAAAATTTTTCAAACCAGTCGCAGAAGAAAGTATTAATAATGAATTACAGAAATTAAATCGAAAAACGCTAATGAAGTTACAGATTCCCCAAAATTCGAAACAGCCAAAGGAATGAGAATGAAGAATTCTTTTTAAAAAGCTTTAGAAAAACCTGACACATTTGGTTTGGCTTGTAAGCGCTGTTTAGACAAGGATCTCGCCATTATGCTAGATTCCAATTGTTTCTTACAAATACTTGACATCCGCATTCGCATCCGCGGATGTTAGCTGTTAGATATTCGCATCCGCATTCGCATCCGCGGATGTCTAAAATTCCATATTCGCAACATCCCTAGTACATACAGCCAATTTTTTCACCCAAAGTGGTTATTCCACAAACATATAAACTTCCATACATACATAAATAATTTACCCTCCAGACGAACGCTCGCGATCGTTCAAAAATTCAATCTTCGCAATACGAGTAACTGATTGAGTTTCACAAAAAACGCTCGCAACCAACGAACGGTCGCGAAAGATCGAACGACCGACGCTTGTAGCGAATTCTTTTCTCTCGTAATTTTAACGAACACTGACATTGCTCGTAAGAGATCGCAAATGCTTCTGCTCGCAGCGCTACGTTATCAATCGCGAAAAATTGCAAGCACTCAATTTTTTGCCCCGATTGATTGCGAAAAGGATTTTGATCGTTCTCCGCACCCTGAAATATACTTACGGTTTTTGCAGCAGATGGGAAAAGAGAAATGGTCTATTATGCATACTTCGCATAACTTCGCACAACCTCTTGTACCAGTGCAATAAAAATGTAACTTCAGAAAATGTGAAGAAAAATTTAAGCTCAACAGATTCCTAAATTTTTAAAAGTTATGCTAATTTCTGGGTAATAGAATACACACAAAGTACATACGAAATTACAGTTTGAAGTTTATGCGAAGTTGTGCGAAGTTATGCGAGGCATGCATAATTAGACCAAAAGGCTGCCTCAAGGCTAGGGTGGCCAGATATTATAGTGACAAAATCAGTACAGTTGGGATCATAAATCAGTACAAAGCCATACAAATCAGCTCATTTTTAAGCGTATTTTTTATTATTAACAATATAACAACCAAATAACAGCGCATTAATTTAATGAAAAATAACTAATAGACTTTTAAATACATATAGTATTATCAATATAAAAAATCATTACTTTAAAACAAATCAAAGGTATTACGTATGTATGTACAGTACAGTGGTCCAAAAAAATAAAGTCGGAGTTTTAATACCAGCACACCCTAGGATTGATCTATATCGAAAAAAATATACCCCTATTTTTTATTTTGAAGCCAAAATATATTTAGGGAGTGCTCAAAGCATATTTTATATGGAGAAAAAAACATCTTTTCGTAGAAATAGTGTAGAATTCTTGAAAATCAATATTTTTCGATCGGAAAACTTTACTTATCTTCAGGAGATTCCCAGTAATAATACTCAATTGTTTCTTTAAAAATTTTTTCATGGTAACTATATTTTATAGGTCCTCCAAAGCCCTTAGAAAATGCAATGGGGGACCAATAAAAAATCTTTAATCATAAAAAATGGTTAAATAAACAATTGGATATTTATACTGGAAGTCTCCTGAAGAGAACCACAGTTTTGCGGTCGAAAAATATTGATTTTCAAGAGTTTTATACCATTTCTACGAAAAATTGTTTTTTCTTCATATAAAATACATGGAAAATTTTGAGCACTTGAGCACTCCCTAAATATTTTTTGATTTCAAAATAAAAAAATATGGGTATATTTTTTTTCGGTATATAACAATCCTAGGGGGTGGCGGCATTAAAAATCCGACCTTATTTTTTTACATACATTTTTGGACCACTTTAATGTACAGCTGTGCTCAGGAAAATAGTAGTAGAATGTATTGACAGGTTTTGAAAATTTTTTCTTTCCTTACTTGATTTAAATTTTTTATAAAAATATGGTTAATTCTATAACAAAAGACACGTGAGTTGAAGTCTCAAACTTTCTAGAAAATTTATAAAAATTGAGCAAATTAAAAAAAAAAATTGTAGCCCATTCAGTTTCAGTAGAAGAGGAGCTCGAGACAGAATCTGTTTGCATATTTTAAGCTACAAATTTAAAACATATTCAGTTAGAGTGCTTATTAAATACAACACTCACATTAAAATGTTGACTAAAAGGTATATTACCGAATTATCGCTAAACGAATTTTCGAGTACGAATGAAATTTAATAGTGTTACATGTGTATGTGCAAGTAAAATTACAGGTGGTCGAACATCAAAAATCAAAGTAAAGCTACATATATCATATGCAAGAGTCGGTAGTTTGCACCTTTTCCAAATTTTTAGAACTTACATTGCACCGTAGCAGTAGTCGTCTTAAGTTTAAAATACTGACAGCCGATTTATCAGTGGATGTTTAATTATAATCAAAAGATTATCTCTTATTGTCATCTTCTCAGTGTACTTAATATATGATTAACTGACCACCACCTTTCATAAAATTTATTTATGGCAAAACTAGCTTTTCCTGTAAATCCTGTAAAACCTGCAAATCGTGATTGCAAATCGGGTTGGGTTGAATCCAAACAGTTTGTTATTTTGCGAAATCCTAGGAAACGAAACAATTGCAAGCTGACGCTTTTTTAATAATGGTTCAAGTTTAATTAATGCTTTCAATCTGCTTACACGTATGAGTTGTCAAAAACTATTGTTTTGAACATGTAAACCTCAAGTAAATATCAATAACACTNGTTTGTTATTTTGCGAAATCCTAGGAAACGAAACAATTGCAAGCTGACGCTTTTTTAATAATGGTTCAAGTTTAATTAATGCTTTCAATCTGCTTACACGTATGAGTTGTCAAAAACTATTGTTTTGAACATGTAAACCTCAAGTAAATATCAATAACACTAATTTATAAAAGTATTTATTAAATGTAAAAATCAGTACAAAATCAGTACAAACTCAAAAAATCAGTAGATTTTGCGAACTGATTTCGGGCTCTTAAAAATCAGTACAATAGAAAAAAATTAGTACATGTACTGATTAAATCAGCGCATCTTGCTACCCTACTCAAGGCATCCTTGCCAGTTAAGGTATAAATAAAAACCGAAGTACAAACATGGCTCGGTACAAATTTAGTTTTATTAAGAAACTTTAAGATTAATAGATATTAAAGGCATTTTGTTATTATTTCCTGTGGTGGTAATTAAAGAAGCAATTTTTTGAACTTGAGCAGCATAGATTTAGTTTGCATTTTTGGCAAATGCATTGAGTTTTCTATGATTTGCAAAACTTATATTTTTTTGCCACCTTCCCTTTCAAGCCAGACTGGAAAGTGGTCATAATTATCGTAACGAATGTCACCAACAGGATGTTTTGATCTTTTGCCGATCCCGGATGTGTTCGCTTGTATTACACTCCCTTGAGGTGTGTTTGCTTCTCGACCCGGAGGCCGTTTCTCCCTGTAAGAAACTAGGCCTGTGGAGATTTCTTCGCGAAATTGTTGTAACTGAAGAGTGTTTCCTTCAGTGGTATTACAGCTGGAATCGTTGGATTTTACAGAAAGCGCACGGCGGTATAAAATATATGAATTTGTTGCAGTCATATCAATAAGATGATAAACAAGTAAGAAAGTCTAAGTTCGGGCGGAGCCGAACATTAAATACCCGGCGCAAGTATTAAATATATGTTGTTCACCTTTCCGAAAGCTACCGTTAGATGGTAAGCCGGGGTGTATCAATTTTGAGTAAATTAGCGTCCTTAAATTTCGAAATATTGAAGTTTCAAGCATATCTGAAATTTACCGTTATAAGAAAAGCGACCGTAATTTTAGTCCGATTTCAACAATTTTCAGCGTTTTGCTTCTATGTGGAAAGCACAATAACCACACCGAGTTTGGTACAAATTGGGAGAACGGTTACGGAGATATATATATATGATCATAAGTGGGCGGTGCCACGCCCATTTTCAAAAATTTTATCATAAACGTATTTCTTGGTAAAGAATTGTTGCAAGCATCAATTTTGAATAGACTAGCTTCAATATTTTCCGATTTATCGAAGATTTCGTATTTCTCTAAATTACCGTTATATGTGATGTGGGCGTGGTTATTGCCCGATTTTAAAAATTTTCGGCCATTTAGTAGGTTATGTCAAGGCCACCAATTGTGCCAAGTTTGGAAGAAATTGGTACAGCGGTTACCAAGATATACACATGTAACCATAAGTGGGCGTGGTTACGCCCATTTTCCAAAAATTTATAATATTCTTATTTCTCGTCTAAAACTTATTGTAAATATCAATTTTGAGTGAATTTTCTTCAGTATTTACTAAAATATCGCAGTTTCGTGTTTCTGAAAATTACCGTTATATGGGAGGTAGGCGTGGTTATTGTCCGATTTTGCACGAGAAGTGCACGTACCAAGTTTCGTTGAGATATCTCAATTTTTACTCGAGTTATCGTGTGCACAGACGGACGGACGGACGGACGGACAGACAGTCACCGCTTNCTGATCATTTATGTATACATTTGTCTATATCTATCTCGATTCGTTTTGCCTGTTACAAACAACCGTTATGTGAACAAAGTTATAATACCCTTGTGCACAAGTGCGCTCGGGTATAAAAAGTCTGATCATTGGATTTCAGGTCTTAGCTCGAATATGGTAGCGACCCATAAGTCCGTCCATTAAGTCTACTCCGCCAATGTGTCTATTATATTCCCGTATGATTTGGGGACAGTCCACCTCGAGGTATTTCTTTTGCTTTCGATCATAACGGGCTACCTTTGATTCCTGATGGGATGGGTTTGACCTCATAAATGGTTTAGTGCCTACGTAAGTTGACGCTAAGCGTACGCTCCTGTTGTCTTTCCCTAAGACTGTGTTAATATCAACGCCATATGGTGAGGCAACATACTCAACTGAAAACACTCTTTTTTATATCGTGGTCGGAAGGTAACTTACACTTAGGAATTCTGTTCACTCTGATCGTGCCTAGGCTGAAAATACCTCGTTCCCGTTGTATAGAAGTTGTCGAAGTAAATAATATGGTTCTTAAAACTTGGTATCGTCTGTGACAAACGTACAACAACGTTCGTTGTCCTGTGTGTCTGGTAAGATGACATTGTCACCTGCGCCGTTAAAAATTTCGAAGCCATAAGCAAACCCATTAGAATCACATAATACAAACAATTTTATGCCCCACTTATGTGGCTTATTTGGCATATATTGGCGTAGATGGCGCCTAATTTTTGTGCCGCACATCCGCTCATCCACACACAAGCGACTTGTTTTTGGTATTGTATTGAACATTTTGTTTACTTCATCAGCAAGTCTTCTCATACGTAATAAAGGTTCGTATCCTGGTTGCCCTCTTTTAATTCGCTGGCTTTCATCCTGAAAAGACAGGTACTTCTTTATCGTCATAAACTTTTTTACAGGCATCGTGTTCTGAATCATTGCAAATGCGTTTTTGCCCCAGTAGCTCTCTAATTTATGGTATCTATAAAGAGACATGTACATAAGAATTCCAATATAATGCCGAATTTCTTCTGTATTGGTTTTAAAATTTGTATTGATGTTTTCCATATAAGCTGTGCGGTTCGTCTCTTCAGCAATCAATTGTATTATTCTTTCTGAGAAAAAATAGTTAAAAAAATTCATTGGAGTCAACAACTCTTTTTGATGGTGGCAGTCCGGAGTCTCCCTGAAATGCTACATCATTAACATGCAACTCGATCTGCCTGTTACGCCATATTATGTTCGAAAATTCTTTTGAATCTTTGTATATTTTATTTAATGCTGAAAAAGAATATGTTTGACTGTTAGAAATTAAATGTACGTAATAGATACCTGCACCATTGAATTCTCCATCGAATGGCATATTCGAAGGGCCAAAACTTTCTACCGTGGGTAAGGGGGATCGTGCTCTTTTTTGTAGCTTTATAGAAGCTGCTGAAGTGGATGCAACATCCTCTGTTGCAGATGTGGATGGAAAATCTTCTATTGCAGAAGTAGATGGAACAGCTTCTGTTGCAGAATACATGCTAATGAGCGACATGTCAAAAGTTTGATCTGCAATATTCTCGTTGGCATGCATTTCTCTAATACACATCGAAATGCATTGCTCGTCTTCAGGAGTTATTTCGTCCAGAATGAAATCTGGGTCATTAAACTCATCATCACTGCTAAAGTCACCGTCATCTTCGTCCGTATCTACCGATTCCATTAGCTGAAGCACTTGCTCTTCAGTAATATCAGAAAGTCGGAATCTTTTTTCTCGAAGTACACAACCACTGCCTTCCATTTCTATAAAAAATAATAATAATACTTACATTTATGTATACACACGAACATAAAACGATGACGAAGTAAAGCACTGATGAGAATGGAAGTTTTGACTTAAACCGGCAAGGCTGCCTTCAGGCAGCTATTATATTTTCACTTCTGATATAAGATCGTTTACTTTTTCACAATCACTGAGTATATATAAAGAAAATATATACTTTTACGCACTTACTGTTAAATTTTCGAATAAATTAAACAAATATAAGTTTAGGTATTTCAAATTCGCGATGCTAACTCAGTGGAATCTCGCGCTAAACTGAAGATAGAAGCAAAACGAAAATGCAAAAGGCAGAAAAAGTAAACCCGAAACATCAATAGAAGGACGAGGAAAAAATAAAAACACATTTCATGGCAAAAGAAATATAGGCCGTTAAAAATTTGAACCTTGCCTTGAGGCAGCCTTACCAGTTAGAGGTTTGCTTCCTGGCGCAAAGAGGGAAACCGGCTTCTAATTAAATTTTTTGAAAGTGAACTTCAAAGCAAAATTAATTTCAAAATGAAATGTATTGAATTCTTTGTCATAAATATAAGATAATTTATTGTCTCCTGAGTACAATAATGTGTACACTCATGTTAAAATGAATAACACTTATTTTTTATGAACTATATTTTATTTATATACCAAAATATTGCTAAAAACAAGTACTCTGGCGTTTTAAAATATTATATGCTGGGTTTGAAAATGCTGTAATTTTTTAATTTAATTTGCTTTTGCTGTGCTGTGTGAAATTTCAAAAGCAATCAGAGACTTCAAAAGTATTTGTGGAATCACAACGACAGGGAAGCAACACAAAGTCTACTGCTTATACCAATGCATATTCAACAAGGTAGAAGTGACAATTCAGTCGAGCTCTCTCATACCAGACTGTAATGTCAAAAAACGTAAACAAAGAAATTGACCCTTTGTTATGCATGCACCATATTTGATAAAAATTCAATATCTATGAAATGAAAGTTTTTGTAAATATGAAGATATTTAAATCACATTAAAATCGGCTTCATTTTAGTTTTTGTATTTTCGTTTAATGTATGTAAATGTTGAAATGCATACTTACTAAAAATTACACACTAAATGAAACACAATTATTTATAAACCCGTTTTGGCAATTTTCTTGTTTTCATTAGCGCAATGTTTTTGAGCATTTATTTTTTTATTCAAATACTTAATTCTAGAGTATATTCGACATTAAAAAAAAATGTTGATTCTTTCTTCCAAATCTACATCGGAACTTAATTTCAATAATTCAGCTATTAAATTTTTGCAACGCCAAATTCCTTTCCAATAAATTTATTAAAAATTACTTCCAGTTTCTTTATGTCCACAAGGATTCTGGTTTAGGTTTTATCATACCACCATTTGAAATTTGGTCTATCCATGTATATGAGTGGGAGATTTTGTCTTCATATTCAGTAATGCTTAATTTCCGTTGATAAATCCAGCTATGTATGAAAAGTAAAAATACGACTCTTTTCACATGGCATTATGAAAAAAGGAAAAGGGATGTTAAGAACCAGAACGTCGAATTTATAACAGTAAATGGTGATCTTTAGCGCTTTAGCGGTAAATTTAGTGGAAGGAAATTGTATCATGGTGTTTGCTTATATGTATATGTTAATGTACTCGTGGATCCGGTCGTGCTTGTTTATGGCAGACTTACTCAGTTTGGGTCTGTGCATCAACAACTTCGTCCCCACAGACACCTCAGTAACGGCCGACACTTCAGATAACTTAAGCATTGAGGAATTGTATGGTAGAGGTACTGCACCTGGGAACAAACGCGTCCGTTTCAAATACTCGGCTGTGATGGGCAACAAATAAAGTCACTGCCCACTGAAATGGTGTTCGCACACACGCGAAGAGTCTCCTAATGGAACACCGCAGCTACTTGCCCACCGCTGTCGCTTCACTTGACAATTAGGAGGTTTAAAATAACGCACAAGTTTGTTGTCCTGGCTCTTGCCGCACAGAGCGCACCGCTCGTAATTTCTTTTCATTTTATTTTTGTATGTATGTATTTAAAATCAGTCGCACAGCTCAAAATTGAAAATTGAAATTAAAAAATTAAAATTTTGAATTGTATAGGGTTAAAAGTTGACATTACAGCCGCAGTTCAAAAGAGAGAAATGTCGAAATCACTCTACCTTGATATGCCTTGACTATAACTTAGAAGATGTTATATGTATGCATGCACAAATACACTACCCTGTAGTTCTACTGGTGACAAGAGACGAGCATAAGCTAAAGATTCCATACATTACTGATTGTACGGCAACTCGCTAGAGAAGGTAATGCCACGCGTAGCGCTCGATAGGTTCCGATGACATCGCCATGTTAAATTCGTTAGGCAAAGAAAATGGTATCTCAATGGCTAGTACTCACTCTTGGCGAGTCAGCTAAGTCATATACAAGATATGCATGTATATATGTAGATATACACCATGCTGCAAAACTTCATGTGCACAGTACAGTTAAGTAGATCACAGCACAGCAAAAGCACAATCACAGTAAATCGAAAGCAATACATAATTTTTTTTTTCAATAAACTGCCGATAAAAAGAATACAATTTTCAAAATCACAGCAAAAGCGACGCCGTTCAAATGAAAATCAAAAATTTCAGAGCGATGCATGAGAAAAAATAATAGTGCTGTTGCTGCTGTGCTGACAGTTTTTCAAATCCTGATTATACGATACTTACATTCATAAATTTGCTTTGTATAAAAATGTACTGAAAAGTACTGATTTTTTTAGCACGAAAAAGTCTAACGTACTGATTTCGCGCATACAAAATCTGGCAACCCTAGTTAAAACTTTGATTTTGTCAAACCTTTTGTGCTTTACTCTGTGGCAACACCGCCTCAGTTTTTGACATGCAACACAAACACTGGCAACTCGAACGAATGGCAGAGAGAGAGAAAACAGAAATTAATTCCTCGCGAAGTTTTCACCACCACAGCTGTGGCAATATAGTTTTGTAAACCTTTATCGTGTTAGATTGATTAAAATCATAGTAATTAGTTGCTAAATAAGGAACGTCTTTTATTTTACCACAACAGCTAAATTGGTGACCCCGGCTGCGAGCATTTAGGCAACTTGTTGACGGACAAATAATCTTGCAACCAAAATTATACAGCATTCGCGAAATTTCGGTACATTCGTGGAATATAATACATTTGGGGAATTTCGGCAACATTCGCGGAATTTCACAACGACGCCTGCGTAACTTCATGGAAGTTTCGAGAAACTCATGGTGGATGCAGCACGCAAATTGAGACAACGAAAACCAGTTTATTACGAGGAAATTAATTCTGCAAGCAGCGAAGAATCAGAATTTTTTCGAAAGTAGCAGCATCACGACGCCAGACGAAAATATGGATGAACTTACTCGAAAAATTCAAAACTTGCAACACGATCTAGAAACACTACTTGTGTCTCAGGGCCAGCAACACGATGCTCGGACTAAATTGCAAAAAGTTCATAGTCCAAAATTCAACGAATGAAGTCCTCACTTATGGTTTGCACAAATTGAAAGATCATTTGCAATGTTCGATGTTACTTCTGATTCCGATAAGTTCGACCTAGTTAGTGTACGACTTGTAGATGACGTGCTCTTGTCTGTGTAGGATCTCATCACTAGTCCCCAAGACGCTAACAAATACACTGCATTAAAAGACAGACTCATCTTTAAATTCGCAGAATCTCCCGAGTCAAAGTGGCGACGACTAATTCAAGGTGGTGAAACAAATGGTATGAAGCCAACATCAGTCCTGGCACATATGAAGCGACTCGCACCTGGTAAAGGAAATGAAACCATCATTCGAACATTATTTCTCGGGAAAATGCCGGAAACTCTGCGACCATTTCTAACTGCTTGGGAAGAAGAAGACTTGGAAAAGTTGGCGAAAGTAGCCGATAAAATGTTTCATGCCAACAATACTGTCAATACAGTGTCTTCTGTGCCTCTTCTGGCAACAACGACTGTTTCCGCCAATGCAATTTCTGCTCGGATGTCTTTTTTGGATATGGGTAATGCAATTAGGGAGCTGTCTGAGAAACTTGACAAGATACAACAAGACATAGGTAAAGGCAAATACCAACAGCGACATCGATCAAAGTCTAGAGGCCGTTCTCGAGAACCTAAAAACGTCGAAGGACAGACATTGTGTTATTTTCACCGCAAATTCGGAGATTCGGCTCGAAATTGTAAACCTGAGTGCTCTCGTTTCAAGACGGAAAACTAACGCGGCTGTCGTCAGTCAATGTGGTTGGCGACAGCGACAGTCTTAATGCATGGAAAAATCGTTTACACCTATACGACAAATCTACGAGAACTCGTTTTCTGATTGATTCTGGATCTGCGGTATCCGTTGTGCCTCCATCTATGATCAAACAAAAAATCAAACCATCGACTAGAAGGCTGCTAGCTGCGAACCAAAGTGAAATAAAAACATTTGGTGAGTGTATTTTTAAGCTTGATCTCGGACTTCGTCGTGAATTTATATGGTTATTTATGATTGCCGATGTACGCACACCCATACTTGGAGCTGATTTTCTAGTCAATTTTAATTTACTAATTGATCTCAAGCAACGACGTCGAAAACGACTACGAAATTAACTAGCCGTGGTGAAATTTTACAAACTAAGGAGTTTGGAATTTCAACACTGAGCAAGGCGACAACATATTCCGATTTATTTAAGGAGTTTGAAGAAATTACAACNCATTTCTAACTGCTTGGGAAGAAGAAGACTTGGAAAAGTTGGCGAAAGTAGCCGATAAAATGTTTCATGCCAACAATACTGTCAATACAGTGTCTTCTGTGCCTCTTCTGGCAACAACGACTGTTTCCGCCAATGCAATTTCTGCTCGGATGTCTTTTTTGGATATGGGTAATGCAATTAGNCAATTAAGGAGCTGTCTGAGAAACTTGACAAGATACAACAAGACATAGGTAAAGGCAAATACCAACAGCGACATCGATCAAAGTCTAGAGGCCGTTCTCGAGAACCTAAAAACGTCGAAGGACAGACATTGTGTTATTTTCACCGCAAATTCGGAGATTCGGCTCGAAATTGTAAACCTGAGTGCTCTCGTTTCAAGACGGAAAACTAACGCGGCTGTCGTCAGTCAATGTGGTTGGCGACAGCGACAGTCTTAATGCATGGAAAAATCGTTTACACCTATACGACNCGACAGTCTTAATGCATGGAAGAATCGTTTACACCTATACGACAAATCTACGAGAACTCGTTTTCTGATTGATTCTGGATCTGCGGTATCCGTTGTGCCTCCATCTATGATCAAACAAAAAATCAAACCATCGACTAGAAGGCTGCTAGCTGCGAACCAAAGTGAAATAAAAACATTTGGTGAGTGTATTTTTAAGCTTGATCTCGGACTTCGTCGTGAATTTATATGGTTATTTATGATTGCCGATGTACGCACACCCATACTTGGAGCTGATTTTCTAGTCAATTTTAATTTACTAATTGATCTCAAGCAACGACGTCGAAAACGACTACGAAATTAACTAGCCGTGGTGAAATTTTACAAACTAAGGAGTTTGGAATTTCAACACTGAGCAAGGCGACAACATATTCCGATTTATTTAAGGAGTTTGAAGAAATTACAACGACTTCCGTACAACGCAAATCAACGCATGATGTAATAGTCGTGCATCACATTGAGACTACATGTTCGCCAGTTGCCGATCGTCCACGCCGGTTGGCGGGAGATAAACTTAAAGCTGCGAAAACAGAAATGGATTTTCTTATGGAGCAGGGTATCTGTCGCCCTTCCAATAGCGCTTGGGCCAGCCCCATACATATGGTCGCCAAGAAAACAGGTGGTTGGCGAGTTTGTGGTGACTATAGGAGACTCAACTCTCAAACAGTGCCAGACTGATACCCTATAGCTCACATACATGACTTTGCTGAAAATCTATAGGGAAAACAGGGTTGGGCACAATGCACTAAAAAATTAATGCAATACGCTTTTCACTACCACTGTCTATTCAGTGATTGTTAAAATGCAGAATCCATTAGCACTGAAAATTTTAGTGATAGTGAAAAAATGCACTATCACTGAACATTTAGTGATAGTTAAAACAAATTGCACTATCACTAAACCCTTAGTGACAGTGAAAAACATTTTGCACTACCCCTTAATATTTAGTGAGAGCGAAAACCTTTATTGATAATTAAAATTGTTCAGTAAAATGACATTGCTTTGGCTGTAAACAAGCTTTATTGTTATAACATAGTTCTTCATGAAGAATAAAGTAAGACTATATTAGCTGAAGCAGTGAAAAGAAATATATTCAAAATTAACAATAGTCTTGAGAAGATACTTCTAATTATAGTACGTCGCTTCAAAAATATAAAAACATAATTCATTTTTTATTTGCCTTTTTAGTACCAACATTTCAAAGTTATGGTCTGAAAGATTTTGCCTTGTCGATCGATTGAAAATCCCAGCTAAGCAAAAAAGTCTTTCCACTGGCGCAGATGAAGGAAGGAGGTGTATTATATTTTAAAAACATTTTTTTTTAGTAGGAAAGCGATGCAAAGCTTCAATGCTCCTATCCTCGTCATTCAGTTACAAAACTACTTCAGTTGCTATAGCTCCGTAATGGCAACATGTATACCGATTTACATCTAAAAAAGCAAATTATTTACAAAGCTTTTGCAGGTTGGTTTCTTTTAATCAAATACCCGTAGACTCCTCATCGAATTCGAGAAATGATGTATTAGCACTTATGGAAGGCTGTAAATTATTATCTTCCCCTACCGGTTGTCTTTTAAACTCCATCGCATATTCTTTAAATTTATCCCGAACATCTTCTAGACTGTATGAATCAGCACTTTCCAGCAAAGTTTTGCAAAATTTTAGTTTGATATCGGGAATGAGAATTGCTGCAATAACTGCATCCCAAGAGTCAGAGTGCAAACTAAAATATTTTTCAAACCTTTGCATTAGCTTTGATTGCATTTGAATATTAGTTTCTGTCAAATATTTCAAGTTTTCGGAAGCTTAACGTCGGGTTTTTATTTTGATGGACAGTAAAGTTGGAATAAAGTAACCAAAGAAAATATTTTGTTCTCTTTGAAGAAAGTCGATAGCGTCTGCGATAGGTTGCATTACTTTTGCATATTCTTCCAAATACTCAATTTCTTCCTCATTAAAAGTGGAAATTTCCAGCTTATAGCATAGTTCACCTAATCTGTTTTTGACTTATATTAACTTCTGGACCGAATCGTACAATGAGTTCCATCTTGTAACGCAAGGCGTAACCAGATTCAAAGATATAACTGTTTTTATTATTTCCGCAGATTTCGGCCTATTACATTTATTCTATAATTGTGTACACCTGAGTTAGCAAAATGTAAAAAGTTAATATATGTACATGTTTATAGATTTAACCTTACTTCCTTAGAGGGTCATTTTTGATACTATTTTTTCATTTATACTGAACTACCCTATAATAGGACAATATATGCAAGGTACAATCTCTGAAAATTTGACTGAAATCTATCCAGCAGTTTTTGAGTTAAGTGCAATCATGGAAACGGCTATTATTTTACATATGTAGATAATATATTAAATTCACAGTAAAAAAAATTCTTAAATATGGTGTATGGCGCGGAGGCATGGACAAAGAAAGCATCTGATGAAGCGCCTCTTGGAGTTTTCGAGAAAAAGATTCTGCGCAAGATTTATGGGCCTTTGCGCGTTAGCAATGGCGAATACCGCAGATGATTTAACGATGAGCTGTATGATCTTTACAACGACATAGACGTAGTGCAGCGAATTAAAATTCAGCGGCTCCGCTGGCTAGGTCATGTCGTTCGAATGGACAGAAACGCTCCAGCTCTGAAAGTATTCAACGCGGGTAGCGATGCTGGTAACAGAGGAAGAGGAAGGCCTCCTCTGTGAGTTTTTTCTAACTATCACTAAAGTTTTAGTGATAATGCAATTTGTTTTTCACTATCACTAAACCTTCAGTGATAGTGAATTTTTTTTCACTATCACTAAATTTTCTTTGATAATGAATACTGCATTTTAACTATCACTGAATAAACAGTGATAGTGCAGTTCAGTGGTAGTGCAAAAATGCCCAACCCTGATGGCAAATCAGTTTTCACGACCCTTGACCTTGTAAGGTCCTACTACCAGGTACCTATGGCTGATGAGGACATCCAAAAGAGTTTGTACACCGTTTTATGGACTCAGTTTTAAGAGGACTAAACTTCGTATTCTGCTACATCGATGATATCATAACCATGTCCAGGGATGGGTAGTGGGGGGTTGAAATTCGATTTTTTCCGAATTTCGAACATTGCCCAACCATTCGATTATTGGATTCGAAATTTGGTGGAGAAAATTCGATTTAGTTCGAATTTTTTCGAATTTTCCAAAAAAAAAATTCTGAAAATTTAAAAGTTTGTTTGTCAGAATGACAACTCAATCGAAAAAGAGATTCAGATGAACTTATATTAATATGATTAACTATCCATATCGCACTTTTTTGCTTCACAACCAAAAATAAATACAAATAAATTTTTTTTTTCAAAAAAATATCTAAAAAAATCAAAAAATTTGGCAAATGTATCATATTGAAACTAATTTTTTGGGGCGTATAACATGATTTCATTTATTTTTCTTGCTTAAAAAAAAAAATGCATACTTCACGTTATATACATATGCAATCATACGTATGTTTGTTAAAAAAGTCTTACATTTAATGACAANATTTTTTTTTTCAAAAAAATATCTAAAAAAATCAAAAAATTTGGCAAATGTATCATATTGAAACTAATTTTTTGGGGCGTATAACATGATTTCATTTATTTTTCTTGCTTAAAAAAAAAAATGCATACTTCACGTTATATACATATGCAATCATACGTATGTTTGTTAAAAAAGTCTTACATTTAATGACAACGTATGATTTTTCTTTTTAAAGCGAGATCTTTAAGTAAACAATTAACAATATATATAATAGGGCATGAAGAGTTCTACCCAGCCACATTTTTGGTTTATCCATAGCTAAACGGCCGGTAATTTTGACTCATGCCAAAAATTTCACTTCACATTTGACATCAGTGTTGGAAAATGGAATGTCAATCACCTGCCACAAAAAATTTGACGACAGCCTTTGACATGCACTGCGATATCTACATTTGGTCAGTTTTTATGATATATTTGACACCAAGTGAACAACTGTTAGTTAAAGCAGTTTTTGATGTCAGTTATTTCGACATAATGAAAACCAGACATTAGATAAAGTTTTAAGATCATACAGCATCTGAAATATTATTTATTTTTTATGAATTTATTTGTATAGCTGGGATGTGTAACTATAAATACATTTCACTGTGAGTTAATACTTAAACATTTATGGTGACGTGCATTAATGTCAATCGAATTATTGCCGCTGACATTAATACACAATTGAAAAGTGAATATTAATGTCATTGACATTATTGCACATCGCCACATTTATCGAAGTTCCAATTATTCCATTTTCTTGTATATTTTTAATTCATTCGATTTTTATACAGGATACATCGATATTTTGTTGCCTCAGATCGAAAAAACGTCGATGTATTTTATAGACTTGCAGCCCTAATGCAATTTTTGTCAGAAAGAAGAAAGTTGCAGAGCTGATTTTTTGCATATTAAGACGAAATTCGATTTTTTCTAGGAAAATTCGATTTTATCCGAATTTTAGAACCACAAACTTCGATTTCAAAAATTCGTCATTTTAGAGCTAAAGTTCGATTAAAATTCGAATCTCGAAGCTTCAAATATCGAATTTACCCATCCCTAATCATGTCGGAGGCTCCTGAGCAACATCGCGAGCATTTGGGAATCGTTTTTGAACGCCTTCGACACTATGGTCTTACCATCAATGTCAGCAAGTGTCATTTTGGTGTACCAGAGGAAAGATTTCTTGGTTACACTATTAACAAAGATGGTTATTGCCCATCTACAGATCGTATTGAGGCAGTCAGAGACTATGCTAAACCAGAGAACATCTGTGAACTGCGCCACTTTATTGGCGTCATCAACTACTACCGTCGTTGCATACCTCATGCGGCCGAACTTCAAGCGCCTCTCAATGAACTAGTTGGCATTTCAAAGAAAAATGATAAGAGGAGAGTTCCGTGGACACCAGACTCCAAAAATGCTTTTGAAAGCTGCAAAAAGAGCCGTTGGGAAGCAACCATGCTTGCGCATCCTGCTCCCGACTTAGACCTCGCACTTGTGGCGGATGCTTGTGATTCAGCAATTGGAGGCGTACTAGAGCAAAACTTTAACGGTACTTGGAGACCACTTGGGTTTTTCTCATGCAAACTGTCAAAATCCCAAAGAGGTTACAGCACTTACGACAGAGAACTACTGGCAATCTATGAAGCTGTGAAACATTTCCGTCACATGCTAGAAGCACGTCACTTTGTCATCAAGACAGACCACAAACCTCTGGTCTACGCATTTGCAAAACGACCAGATAAAGCATCACCCAGACAACTGAGAAATCTAGATTTTATTTCGCAATCTACAACGGAAATCATCTATCTTTCTGTACTTGACAACACAGTCGCGGACGCGTTTTCGCGAAATAATGCAATCACAATGCCTACAAACGTCTCAAAGGAGGGTATTCAATCTGCTCAGGAAGTAGATGAAGAAGTACGAACGCTACTAGAAGGTAATAACTCTTTAAAGCTACAAATTGTTCATTTTGAAAAATCATCGATTTATTGCGACATCTCAACTGGATATGTTCGTCCATATATTCCGAATGCACTACGCAAACAATTTTCAAATCTATACACGGTCTTTCGCATTCGAGCGGTCGAGCGACGCTACAATAGTTACGTTTAAAGTACATCTGGCCAAGTATGAAAAAGGAAGTCATGAGCTGGTGCCGCACTTGCCAGAACTGTCAACGAGCAAAAATTGCCAGACACAATCGTTTTACGCCAAACAAAATCGTTGTACCTGATGGTCGTTCACTTGTTCAAAGCTATAGGTACTGCCTAACGATGATTGACAGATTCTCAAATGGCCTGAAGCTGTTTCACTCAAGGACATGTCAGCGCAAACGGTGGCTAGTGCATTTTGGTCAACTTGGATATCACGATTCGGTTGTCCAAAAATCATTACAACCGATCAAGGCACGCAATTTGAATCTAAGCTTTTCAAATCGCTAGCAGCGATGACTGGATCAAAGCGATCTCGCACAACAGCATATCACCCACAATCGTACGGTATGGTGGAAAGATGGCACAGATCATTTAAGGCGTCTTTAATGTGTAATGCTAACATTTCTTGGGTCGACATATTGCCTTCTGTTCTACTTGGTCTGAGAACTGCATTTAAAGAAGATTTGCGAGCATCTCCATCTGACTTGATCTACGGTGGTCATTTGCGATTACCGAATGAATTGTTTACCGATAATGACCAACAAGTAAACACTGCGGAATTTCGTGAACATTTTAGATTTATTCGCTCTACACCTGCTGTTCACCACATAAGAGGAAAAATGTTCGTACTGAAAGGCCTCGACACTTGCACACATGTGTTCTTGAGAACCGATGCTGTACGCGAGCCACTTCAGCCATCCTATACTGGACCTTTTCAAGTGGCAAAGAGAATATCAGATCGATTATTTACCATTCGCGGAAAAGACAAGGACATCAACGTTTCTGCTGACCGTTTAAAACCTGTGTTTCATTTTGAAGATTCCACGAACGAGACTCAACATCAAAGTATCACGACGTCATCAACTCAACAGAATTGTTCCGATAATTTAGAACTCACTTCACCTCCATCTTTTCCGGAAGCTCCAACTATGCCAACGCCATCGCCTAAGAGAATTTCTTTTCAGGATAATCGTGACTGTGTCACTGGAGGGGAGTGGTTGTGGCCTCAGTTTTTGACATGCAACACAAACACTGGCAACTCGAACGAACGGCAGAGAGAGTGAGAAAACAGAAATCAATTCCTCGCGAAGTTTTCACCACCACAGCTGTGGCAATATAGTTTTGTAAACCTTTATCGTTTTAGATTGAATAAAATCATAGTAATTAGTTGTTAAATGAGGAACGTCTTTTATTTTACCACAATAGCTAAAACTCTTTGCTAGCAAAGTTAAAAACCTTTCGTGAAGCGATAAATTTTTATATGATATGGCCAGTGTGCAAACTCTACCACATATGAGTAGTTCACTTGCAAAGTGCGCTATGTAAACTTTTTTAGATTTTTAGGTTTTGGTGGGTAACGTACCAGTATTTAAAGTAGTTTCATGTCCACTAGCAACACAGTGTAAAATCTTTCTATATTCTGAAAAAAAATAGCATCAAATGTTAACAACTCTTGCAAAAGTCGCTATCATACTTTTTTATAAACATTCAAAAGCCTCCATCTTCTCTTGGACTTAGAAAACTGCTTTAGGTCGTATAGACTGTTAACATAACGTTATGTTATGTGATTTTATAATGTTATTAGGCTCTTATTTATCCAAATTTTCAGGTAATAAAAAAAGATTCAATTTAGATATTACTTGTTGTCGTAGTAGATTTTTTTAAATTATGGCATCTTATATCTATCTATATCTATACATCTTATAAAATAAGGTCCCAAAATATGTATGTAATGTAATAACTTCGCACAGACTTCTCCGATTTGAAAGTGGTTTCCCGCATTTTAAAGCCTAGCTATCTGGGAAGGATTATTTCAACATTATTTGAAGGAACCTATAAAAAGGGCGTGTCAATATGCCAAAATGTGGTAAAAAATCATAAAATCGTTTTTAAAATGCTTTAAATCAAAAATGAATAAATCGATTGAAATATTTCTTCTTTGCAGTTAATCTTTGAAATGATTATTACGTTCTGCATTAAAAAAAGAAAGTTAGTTATTTTCTAATACAACAAATTTGTGAAACAAAAGTGATACTTTTTCAAACAAAAATTCTGACAAACACCAATAAACCTGTGTTTTCATAAAAAAATTTTTAAAATTGGCCTCGAGCCGGCAAAATACTAAATTATAAGTAGAAAGGTCGCTAAAACCATCAAAAAGAAATTCTGTTTGTGTGTATACTCGCTGTGTGCGAAATGTAGCAAGCTGCGTTAAGCGGGAAGAAGCAGGCAAAGCAAAGATGCGAAAATGTGTGCGCTTACGTATCTGTTCATTTGTTTTATTTTTAGTGTATATATTCGCTAACACCTGTAAACACGAATAATCAAGCAAACGTATTTCAGTACGCAAACGACAAAGCTGTGAAGCTGCTTTATTGTGCTCAGATAAAATTTTATATTTTATAAAGTTCTTAACTTTAATAAAGTAAGTAGTTCAATTAAAGTGTGAAGAAACGTTGGGTGCACAATTGAAGATAAGTCAAATATCAAAGTTTCCTGTGAATTTTAGAAGTTTTACTTAATATTCTTAATTGCTTGTGCCGAGTCTTTTGTTTCATATAATATTTTATGCACATTGATTTTGCTCTTTTTGGTTTTTGTCATTTTTGCTGTTTCATCCTAGTCACAGCTGTTTTCGTTGTGTTTATTAAGTGTCAAAATACAGTGTATTTAAAACTTTCGTTACATAGCATTCAAATAGTAATCTACCAGCTGATTGGTGATTCTAATACATCGCTTTCAATACTTTTTTGGATTTTTTGCTTCTAATATTTTATATATATACAAACTAAAACCTGGACATAAATATCATTTTAAATATGTCGTGTATTTACGCCAATTTTTACGTTAAAAGCGACTCATATGTGGCATGCCAGCTCTGTGATGGGATAGTCCATATAAAATGTGCTGGTTTGAGCGGTAGGGTGTTAGACGCTATCAATGAGGGAAAGGGTCTTCGCTGGTCTTGTTAAAAATGTAGATCAACCGAAGTTGATTTATTTAAATTCTTCAGGCAGTCCAGAAACGCGTTTTCTGAAATCGGGAAGGATCTGTCGGTACTTGTTGAAAAATCTAAGCAATATGAAAAAATGTTTAAGTCTTTGACATGTCTCGACAACTCCCCACACTCTGAGGATAGCCGAGAAAATAAATGTAGGCGTGTTAGTAGCCCACCTAAAAAAGGTAGTCACTGTATCTACTCAGAATAATCCTCCATCCCAGTCCTTGGAACTTATTAATCTTTCTTCTCCATGCCCTCAGGCATTGGAGCCTCCGCTATCTAAAGCCATATCCACTAGGTCTACATCCAAAAATAGTAACGCCGAGCAAACCGTTGATTTAACAGTGTTGCCATCAACATCTGAAGCTGCACTGTTTAACATAGTTCCTCCGAATAATTCGGAATTCCGCAACTTTTTGGTAATAATGTCTGATTCATTACCAAAAAGTTTGCTGTAATTCCTCCAAGAAGATGAATCTTTGTCTCTAGATTTGCTAAAGACACTTCTTCGGATGATATAAAGTCATACATATCGACTAAAATTAAAACTAAAGATGTATTTATTCTTAAATTTAATTTTAAATACGATCGCGATATTTCATCTTATAAAATTGGTGTAGCTGCCGAGGACTTTGATTCACTACTAAATTATTTTTTTTGGCCGACCGGGGCGTATGTTTGCGAGTTTGAGTATAAACCTAATAAAAATAATAACAACGTAGCTAAAATTTCTAATCTTAATTCTGTTTCCAAAAACCAACTCGCAGGTCTACTTTAAGTATTAACTACCAAAACGTTAGAGGTCTGAATACCAAATTAACTGACTTATATTTCAAAGGTTTTGACTGCAATTATAATATTATTTCCTTGACCGAAACATGGCTAAAACCTCATATTTTTAATTCCGAAATTCTTCCAAATGAATACCAAATATACAGGGGCGACCGCGAGGGCAGAATCGGCGGTGGTGTTCTTTTTGCGGTGTTCCTGTCAGTGTTGCCACACATTTTTTATTTTTTATCAAAATCACCGGAAAAAGTTACCAAATTAAACAAAAAATTACGAAACTTATTTTAAGTGCAGAACTGTACAAACATACATATCGATGCCTTTTTGTATCAAAAAGAAAATTTTGAAAAAAATGTCGCTTAAGTTATTTTGGCAGTTAGGGCTCGATATGTCTGTACGTATGTATATCCGAAGATACCAAGCTTTTAGGCAATCAGAACTCCATTAACCCCAATTTTTTACGACAGTTTGTTGATTTTTTTTTAAATATTGAACAAAGTTTGAAATTTGAATTTTTTCGAGTTCTGTTAAAGAAAGATCAATATTTTCTTAATAAATAAAATTAAATTACAAAAAAAGAACATGTTAAAACTTATCAAAATATGGACCGAAACATGGCTAAAACCTCATATTTTTAATTCCGAAATTCTTCCAAATGAATACCAAATACACAGGGGCGACCGCGAGGGCAGAATCGGCGGTGGTGTTCTTTTTGCGGTGTTCCTGTCAGTGTTGCCACACATTTTTTATTTTTTATCAAAATCACCGGAAAAAGTTACCAAATTAAACAAAAAATTACGAAACTTATTTTATGTGCAGAACTGTACAAACATACATATCGATGCCTTTTTGTATCAAAAAGAAAATTTTGAAAAAAATGTCGCTTAAGTTATTTNCTCATATTTTTAATTCCGAAATTCTTCCAAATGAATACCAAATATACAGGGGCGACCGCGAGGGCAGAATCGGCGGTGGTGTTCTTTTTGCGGTGTTCCTGTCAGTGTTGCCACACATTTTTTATTTTTTATCAAAATCACCGGAAAAAGTTACCAAATTAAACAAAAAATTACGAAACTTATTTTAAGTGCAGAACTGTACAAACATACATATCGATGCCTTTTTGTATCGCGAGGGCAGAATCGGCGGTGGTGTTCTTTTTGCGGTGTTCCTGTCAGTGTTGCCACACTTTTTTTATTTTTTACCAAAATCACCGGAAAAAGTTACCAAATTAAACAAAAAATTACCAAACTTATTTTATTGTCAGAACTGTACAAACATACATATCGATGCCTTTTTGTATCAAAAAGAAAATTTTGAAAAAAATGTCGCTTAAGTTATTTTGGCAGTTAGGGCTCGATATGTCTGTACGTATGTATATCCGAAGATACCAAGCTTTTAGGCAATCAGAACTCCATTAACCCCAATTTTTTACGACAGTTTGTTGATTTTTTTTTAAATATTGAACAAAGTTTGAAATTTGAATTTTTTCGAGTTCTGTTAAAGANAATTCATATAATGAAATTCCGTTTGGTACCTTCCTTTTATCTGTCTGTATATCAATGTCCGCAACTGTATTTATAAAATCATACATAAGCAAACGTCAAATATTTAAAAATGTGAACGTCAAACATATCTCGTTGTGGTAATGGAGACGGTTGTGATTTATCAACTGGATTTATTAAATCTTAATGGATAAATCTCTCAATGGAGACATAGTATTAAAGAAAGATCAATATTTTCTTAATAAATAAAATTAAATTACAAAAAAACAACATGTTAAAACTTATCAAAATATGGTGCGGTTATAATTTTTTCAACCACTGTATGTAAACAAGTGACAAGAAAATATATCAAAAATTAAACGCTTGAAGGAAAGCTTTCGACTCACACATAGACAGGGTGAGGTCCCCCGCTGAATTCCGTAGCTTTTTGAACGCGAACATACATGTTTACGTAGAATTCTAGTCATATATATGGTTGCCGGGTACACTGGAAAAGTGGTGGTAATTGAAAAGTTGACGAACTGACAGGGAAAGGTAGGACCACCTAAAACCTTCCTCGAAAGGACACGGTGGATATACTTAGCAATAGCCACTTTCAAGCAGTTTGTTAAAGAACACACCATTCTAGTAGCCAAGGAACGCTGGAACAACTTTCGCCTTGCGAAGCTTTCAGGATTACCTGGTATTTCTATAAAAGGAAACGCTTACGGGCCACTTACTATTGTAGAATCAGAAACAATATTGACCTATTTGACATGTAATACCGAAAAAAAAAAATTACCAAACTTGATAAATGAAGAAAAAAATTACCAATTTTGGTTAAAAATTACCAAAGCGGCAACGCTGGTTCTTGTCATTGAATATACCGAATTTAAATGTATACGTGTATAAGCTGGTAAGAGTTATGTTTATTTAACTCTTTGCAACATCCCTCCTAATTCTGACACATCAGTAACATACAGCTGATTTCTTTACTTGAGTCCGTAAATGCAATGCTCACGCCCTCCGATTCTATGATTGTTTTGGGTGATTTTAATCTGCCCATTTCATGGAACATTATTGACACCGATGTTCTACCAGTTTCATATAGAGATAATAACAATGTATATGTATGAGGATATGGCTGAACTTTGCCTAAAACAAATAAATATATATCCAAATAAGTTTTGAAAGGTATTGGATCTCGTTTATGTTGATGATGTTCCGAAGTCCTCTATTAATCGGTGTGATCCCCTAGTTTTGCCAGAAGATGCATATCATCCCTATACAATTTTTTTTTTTCAAAACCAATAATTATTACTAAAAAATTGGTATTATAGCTCAAAATTATTGTAACCAATAGAGGTATGATGTACACACACACATAAATAGAAGTTCACAAAAGTTGATATAAAACTATTCGCCGATTTAAATAATTAACTTTTTACTGCACATGTTTTTTTTTTTGCGAGGAGGAAGCATCGAAAGCCTAACCCCGTCAGTGTGAGACTTTAACCCAAACTAAACCTCCTACTGTCATGTACCGTTCCCCCATCGGTACCACCGTCAAGGATTCCATCGGGATAATAACACTATGTGGCTGATAAAGTTATAGATCTATTGAAGCCCAAAAAAAATATGCATACTAAAAATTTTGAATACCCCCTCACAATCTGGTCTTAAGGTATAAAAACGCGTGTCTCGTAGTTTGAGCCTTATAATTGTTCGTAACATAATTTATGTTTATCCGATGAAAAATATATAGAGTGCGTACACGGTAACCACAACCCTAAATACGTGCAATTCCTCGATTAATGCAAGTCTTTAAAACAAAACATTGTTACCTTTATACGTGCAACTTCAAAACCATTTTACCTAAATACCTGCAACTTTCTTTATTAATGCATACCACGCACGCAAAATTTGAACTTTTTGCATTTCTTTGATTAACAAGTATTCTGAAAAAACTACAAAGTGGTGTTTGAAGAGCAGGACCGAAGAAAATAAGCAGGAAAAAAGCAAATTTAAGCGCTTAGATAAACATTAAAACATTGGTAAATATGCTTCCAAATACGCTCGAAAAACAACCAAAAATCTAAGTACAGTTTAATGTTTTCTTATACCCGAGCGCAGTTGTGCCCAAGGGTATATTAATTTTGTTCACATAACGGTTGTTTGTAACAGCCAAAACGAGTCGAGATAGACATAGACAAATGTATACATAAATGATCAGAACGAAAAGAGAAATCGATTAAGCCATGTCTGTCTGTCCGTCCGTCTGTCTATCTGTCCGTCCGTCTGTCTGTCTGTCCGTCCGTCCGTGTACACGATAGCTCGAGCAAAAATTGAGATATCTCAACGAAATTTGGTATGTAGGTTGGTATTGAAAATGGGCGAAATNACTTCAAAATTTCGAAATTTAAGGACTCTAATTTACTCAAAATTGATACGCCCCAGCTTACCATGTAGCGGAAGGTTTCGGAAAGGTGAAAAACATATATTTAATACTTGCGCCGGGTATTTAATGTTCGGCTCCGCCGGAACTTAGACTTTCTTACTTGTTTTTTATTTAGTTTATTTCAAGGATTGGACGGAATTCGAAATTTTCATATTTCCAGTAGTATTAATGCATCGATTTAGTTGTAACTNGTATATCTTGGTAACCGCTGCACCAATTTCTTCCAAACTTGCCACAGTTATTGGCCTTCGCACATCATACCAAATGGCCGAAAATTTCTAAAATCGGAAAATAACCACGCCCACATCCCATATAACGGTAATTTAGAGAAATACAAAATCTTCGATAAATGAGTAAATATTAAAGCTAATTTATTCAAAATTGATGCTTGCAACAATTCTTAACCAAGAAATATGTTTGTGATAAAATTTTGGAAAATGGGCGTGGCACCGTCCACTTATGATCACATATATGTATCTCGGTAACCGTTCTACCAATTTGTACCAAACTCGGTATGGTTATTGTGCTTGCAACATAGAAGCAAAGCGTTGAAAATGATTGAAATCGCAATGAAATTGAGGCCGCTTTTAATATAACGGTAAATTTCAGAACTGCTTGAAACTTCAAAATTTCGAAATTTAAGGACTCTAATTTACTCAAAATTGATACGCCCCAGCTTACCATGTAGCGGAAGGTTTCGGAAAGGTGAAAAACATATATTTAATACTTGCGCCGGGTATTTAATGTTCGGCTCCGCCGGAACTTAGACTTTCTTACTTGTTTTTTATTTAGTTTATTTCAAGGATTGGACGGAATTCGAAATTTTCATATTTCCAGTAGTATTAATGCATCGATTTAGTTGTAACTTTTTTACTATTATTAAAAACTAGCAATTACCCGGCGTGCTTCGCTGCGCCTTAAATGTATTTTTGTGTTGTAACTCTCTCCCAAAACTCGTATGGCCTCATTTATAAAATATATTAAAAGAGCTCTATGTAGTAAGATTTAAAAAAAAAACTTCGATCTATGAAGCATTGTTTATATTTTTTTTTTGAGTGTGGGAGTTAGTTAATACATATCGTCAGTAGACACGAATAAAGGCGCGCTAGTGTATGTATTTATGGACAGCAATGTTTTCATGTATGTACATATGTTTGAATGGTTGTATATATATTTGTACGTATGTACATATGTTTGTGTATGTACATACGTTTGTGTTCATGTATATATGCACATATGNCCACAATTTGCTAATTTCCAGAGCGTCAGGGTTCAAATCCCATTACAGGCAGCATGGAATTTAAATTTTTTTTTAACTTAATTATGAAAAAGCATCCGTTAAGTCCAAAGCACTTCGTTTTGNGGAAAGGTGAAAAACATATATTTAATACTTGCGCCGGGTATTTAATGTTCGGCTCCGCCGGAACTTAGACTTTCTTACTTGTTTTTTATTTAGTTTATTTCAAGGATTGGACGGAATTCGAAATTTTCATATTTCCAGTAGTATTAATGCATCGATTTAGTTGTAACTTTTTTACTATTATTAAAAACTAGCAATTACCCGGCGTGCTTCGCTGCGCCTTAAATGTATTTTTGTGTTGTAACTCTCTCCCAAAACTCGTATGGCCTCATTTATAAAATATATTAAAAGAGCTCTATGTAGTAAGATTTAAAAAAAAAACTTCGATCTATGAAGCATTGTTTATATTTTTTTTTTGAGTGTGGGAGTTAGTTAATACATATCGTCAGTAGACACGAATAAAGGCGCGCTAGTGTATGTATTTATGGACAGCAATGTTTTCATGTATGTACATATGTTTGAATGGTTGTATATATATTTGTACGTATGTACATATGTTTGTGTATGTACATACGTTTGTGTTCATGTATATATGCACATATGTAGTATAGGGCTACCAGACGTCCCGGTTTTCCCGGACATGTCCCGGTTTTAGACTATTTGTCCCGGTGTCCCGGTCCAACCTTAAAATGTCCCGGGTTTCGCTTAAGTGTCCCGGGTTTCGATTTGATTTCACAAAGTTTGAATAAAAATTACTACACAGAGAGAAACAACGCATTGTAATACATATTAAGAAAAATTTTATGAATTTGATGATTTGATTATCGTTTTAAAATGTTCATATTTAAAAACAATACTTTCATACGACGAACACGTGGTGTTGAATTAAACTGAAAGTTTGAACGCACATTTACATGTCTGGCTGTAGCTGAGTGCACGAAGATGCTTGCCACAATTTGTTAATTTCCAGAGCGTCAGGGTTCAAATCCCATTACAGGCAGCATGGAATTTAAATTTTTTTTTAACTTAATTATGAAAAAGCATCCGTTAAGTCCAAAGCACTTCGTTTTGATATTGGCGTATTTGAATTGAATATTTCTATACTAAATACTAAAATTTGTATACTTAAATTTATTAAATTTATGCACAAGCAATAGTTGATGATTAATATAAGTATGTACCTAAATACATTAAAATGACATGCACAGAGTTTTACAATTATATTAAGCAAAAGCCAGAAGTTTTGAAACAAGTTCACAGCAACGAAACAAATGACTGAAATTTTAATGTTACCTTGTATTAAAATTTTTTTCTTTCGTGAACCTAGATTACTTGCCGTACAAAATTATTGGCTCGGAGACTCTTTCATCGAATCACAATTTCTAATCAGATATTTTAGAAAAATTTTGAAAATGTAGCTTTTGAGCCAATTAGTAAAGTGGAAGTCTGAAGTTACCAGAAAATTTCGTTGATTTTTTGCAATTATTTATTTTTTGTTGACGGTGTCTTCCACATACAAAAAAATGTCGAACATAAGTAGTTTGTATGGAAGAAACTCTCAGTAAAAACAATCCAAAAATTAACTAAATTTCTATGGGCTGCAAAACTTAATTTTCAAAATTTTTATTAAAAAGTCTGAATAGAAAGTTGCAAATTTGTATGCAAATTTTCCCGAGTTTTGCACAAAGTTTGGAAATTTTATTTTTATGTTTCCTGATGTATTTATTATAAACTGTATTTTTATAAGGAACAAAAAAGGTGCATGCATTGTGAAAAATTCTCTGTGCTTTACTAATTGGCTCAAAAGCTACATTTTCAAAATTTTTATTAAAAAGTCTGAATAGAAAGTTGCAAATTTGTATGCAAATTTTCCCGAGTTTTGCACAAAGTTTGGAAATTTTATTTTTATGTTTCCTGATGTATTTATTATAAACTGTATTTTTATAAGGAACAAAAAAGGTGCATGCATTGTGAAAAATTCTCTGTGCTTTAGTTGTGATAAATTGTTTTGTTTTGCTGGTGTACGTTGTAATGATCTCATGATCTCATGATCTCATGTTTTTATGTTTTTTTTCTGTTTGTCTAAATAAAATTTTACTACATCCTTTCGTACGTAATTTTTGTCGAAACGAAAGGGAAGGGTGCGAGAGGCCTTTCCACCCTTAAGTGTCCCGGTTTGGCAACAGAGATATCTGGCAGCCCTAATGTAGTACAAACGAAAACAAATCTAATAAGCTACTCGTTGATATAAATGCGAACTGTACTGATTGCCAAAAATTATGTGTTTGTTGTACATTTGTTCATGTTTGTCATTGTGCGTGTAATTTTCTAGAGTACTTTTGTACTCTCGCTATCTCCTTGTATTAACTCGTCCATCGTTGGTATACTCTGATGAACATATGTGAGGATGATAGCAAGGCCAACTTATATAAGGTAGTGTTACAGGAGCAGTTGAAGTTTCCGCCCGATGTTTCTTAAAGAAAGCCATAAACTTAGCGACCGTTGGTTCAGCTTCGTGTTATTTTGCTCTAGATTGCACCGTTTGTGGGCCTGTTGAATGAATTTATGTCTTGGTTGTATGAAAGATCAAAAAATTTGGATTTTCTGGCAAGTTGTACAGCTTATCGCTACATTAATGGCCGTGTTGTACAAACTCATTTAATTTGCGTTTATTTTGTACACTAAGTAACCGAAAATGGATAACTCAGCCGAAATAGGTACGTGCTTTCGTTGCATTTTATAAATGTAAGCCAAAACTATGAAATTGTAAAAATGAGATTTTGCAATGAGACTGCTCGCAAAATTGCGATGTTTGTGGACAAAACGTCCAACTTGATTGCGGATTGATATGAATGATTGTCAAAAGAATGTGTTTGTTGTAATTCATTCTGTCAGTTACTACCATTATGCGTAGGCCAATTCATGAAATCATTTCATGCGTTTGAGTAGAAACTGAATGAATGAACACCATTTTATGATTACAATTAACGCGAAATAGAGTTTATGCACTTAATTTTTACTCAGATTCATCAGATCGATCAGCATACATGTGATACTTATGCTTTTAATTTATAAGGTAATTTTATGTTTCTATACTCTTGCTACCACATGAATATATGAATTCGTGATAAGAATATATGAATTCGCCTTGGAAGATAGAAAGCGAGTAAAAATAAATGCCGAACAAAGGACTTTTTCTTCTTTCAACTTAAATAAATGCGTTTTGTAAACCAAAGTGCGTACGTTACTTAGTGCCTTGGTAATGGCGAATTCGTATGGATCTATTGATTGCATTATAACGTTTTCATTTATTTGTTAAACATACAATTACTTCCATTTGTCAGCAATCTGGCAACTACGCAAATGAAACGAACAACGAACCGACTAGTATAGCCGAGGGAGTAGTCAATTGTCAGCGTTCGTCACATGCAGATGCTTTGTGAAGTTTAAATGAGTAAACTCTGTAACAACTACTTGAATAAATTTTATTTGTTAAACTATATTAAACTAAACTAAAGAGGCCTCCTGACAGCCTCAAAAGTGATATGTAATCCACCTCTCGTGAAATAGTGTGGAAGTGTTATTTTAATATAAATTGTAACAGTGCGTGTGTTAGTGCAGAAATTGAGACTACGCTGACCGTGTTCGGGGAAATCGGGGCTCCTCTGCATGTTCACTTTAAAATCGCATTCGTCGTTCCTCGTTAATTCGAAAATTTTCGCGTAGCTGCATGCAAAATCGCGAAGCTGTTTCTCTTTTGAACTCGTTCTCCGTTCGGCACGAAGAAGCCAAATTCTACTCGTTAAAGTCGACCGTTAATATAAATTCAAATATTGTCGGTATACATTCGTCTCGCTGACAAGCAAAATCGTCGTTTGCTTATCTCATTGTTTTCCTCTACGCTTGTTTCGCTTATCGTCGTACATACATACATATGTACACACAAAATATTAGCAAGCGCTAAGAACTAAACGCATGCGTATCAACGTCCACTAATTCGTTTTATCTTTGGAGAAACAAAAGTAGTGCCGCAGTAATATATAGTTTGTTAAAGCTATTCTTAAAATAGTATGTAAAAACTTTTAAATTTAAAGTTTTGATCATCTCAGAAATTTATGATGTTTGAAATAATATACAAAGTGCCTGCGAGTGGATACAGGCTGGTTGTAAAACTATGGTTTCGGGATAATTAAATTAGTTAATAAAAGTTCAGGTTGTACCATTAAATGCTTTTAAGTTACTTATAATATGTTTTACAAATTCTGTGAATGATTTGATGAGGGAATATTGCTTTGCTATCGCATTCAAGTCGAAGTCTGGGACTTCGTGTTGCTGGCATGATCTTCTGTGGTGATATCTGGCGCAATCATAACGGGGGCAGTCTTGGAGTAGGTGGCGCATTGTTTGCGGGGTTCGATTATCGCATGGACAGGTGTCTTCATTGATAATAGTAAATCGTTTCAAATAAGTTTTGTTGAACCCATGACCAGTAAAAAGCTGTGTCATTTCAAATGATATTCCGAATATTTCACGGTATAGTTTCGCATCGTAAATCGTTGGGAAGAAATGTTTAGTGCTAGAGCCAGTTGTTTCTTCGGTGTATTCACGCTGCCATTCTACGAGCATCTCTAACTGTATTAACCGCTTGGGATAGCATATCGGGTATGCGGCGTATGAGAATTCAGCTGTTGTACTTGCGGCTTCTTTTGCGTGCTGGTCGGCAAGCTCATTTCCTTCAATGCCGACGTGTGATTTATCCCAGTAGAATTTTACTTCATGGCTTTGACGAAGACCGTGTAAACGCCGGTGAATCGAGACAACGAGAGGTATAGAATTACTACGATCTCGGATAGCTTCGAGACACGATCTACTGTCGCTATATAGATACAGCTTATGCGTTTTAAGTCTATTTTGGGCCCATTCCAATGCGGAGTCAATTGCAAGGGCCTCAGCCTGGTAAACAGAGCAGGCAGTGTGTAGGGTGAGCTTGAAAGGCTCCCAAACTGCATATGATTGACGGATGACAAACGCCGCGCCGCATCCTTCATTTTGTAGTTTGCTTCCATCAGTATATATCTGTGTGGCGTCATTGATACTAATGGACTCTAATAGCTCCTGTGACTCTATGCATTCATATACAATTGTTTACCTTTGTGTCGGATGCAATTGATCTCGAGGCGGAACACGGTGCTGAAGAGTCGCGTGGTCAGATATTTCATGATACGATCGCGTGGCTTTCACATTCTCTATCTGGGTGATTTCATTAATCTTCAAATGAAGTGGAATGAAGCCTGTAAGAGCCAGGGCTGATGTGGCCGATACTGTGTGGAACGATCGTATGGCTCGTATGGCAAAGTTTCGTTGGAACGATCGCAAAAGTCGACGAATGTAAACGTATTTTATGGCTCTTCCCCATATACCTGCAGCGTACGTAATAGTGGGTTCCACCACTTGTCTGTAGATTGTTATAACGTTCTCAGGAAGCACAACCCAAGTGGGCCTTACGTACTTGCACAGGTCGTCATAGATTCGTTGGACCTTTGCTAATATATATTTTACGTGATTGGTGAATTTTAGCCGCTCGTCGATAACAACGCCAAGAAATTTTATTTCTTTAACAAACGTAAGCTGTCTACCGTTTAGATTAATCTCAGCACACCGCGCATTCCAAGTAAATGCCATAACTTGGGTTTTCGTGTCAGAAAATTTTAGTTTTACGTCAACTCCCCAAGCATGTATAAGCTGCAGTGCATTGTTGGCATGCTGCTGGAGCTCCTCTACAGTTTTTGCGCTAACTATCAGAAGCACATCATCAGCAGAAGCTTAAATTTCACATCCTGCGGCAAGTGGCATAGTTAAAAGCTCATCTATAATAATGTTCCAGAAGGTAGGACCACATACCGATTCTTGGATGTAGCCCTTTGTCATCATCTTAGTGGCCGTTGCTTCCGCATAATCAATTGTAACTTCTCGGTTTTCTAAATAACTACCGATAAGCTTGTAAATGTTAGACGGCGTTTGAATTCGTTCTAATTTGTTCTGAAGTGCGGGCCACCAAGCGTTGTCGAATGCTGCTTTGATGTCAAGCGATATACAAATAACTTGACGGGATTTCCGTTTCTGTGTCTCGATATGATTAAGGGCATGACGAAGGGCATTTACAGTGGATGTTTGTTCTTTAAAACCAAACTGCTTTGGAGACCAGTAATGGCGTTTTTCAGTGTGATATATGAGCCGTTTGACAAAAAGCTTTTCTAGCACCTTTTCAAAAACTGGTAGAAGCGCTATAGGCCGGTAGGATCCCAGTTCTTCAATGTTAGTCCTATTGGCTTTAGGCAAGATTTTTACAAATGCCTTTTTCTACGCTTTTGGAAAATACCCTATACGTAGAGATGCGTTGAAAAGATGAGTCAAAAAGTTAGTGTATTTACGCGCAAAAGCTAGGCTTATGTCTGACGTTAAATTGTCCAAACCAGGGGCTCTGTTAGCGTTCATTGTCGACAGTGCTTCGATAACTTCTTCCTCCGTAAAGTCTTCATTACCATGAGTTTCAATGATGGTTTAAACTCGGCTCCGTAGGTCACGTTGGCGAAAGGTGTTGTCGGGGGTGTCATCGGGGTAGAGATGTTGCAGTAATGCCGGATCAACGTTTATGTTGGCAACCTCGTCCGATGTATAGTGTGCGCGAAATAGTTGAACTCATGCCAGCCTTTAACCCGCTTTCCAATACATCATTGAATGCGACTCAATACGTGCAACGTGTGGAAATGTTGAGAAATGCATACGGTATCGACGACGGTATTTTACTTTGTGCAGTGCAGCAGAAATTACAAGGGCCTGCTAGACAGTGGGTCGATTCGTTGTCGATCGTATATACTACGTGGTCCGAGTTTTCAAATCGTATGATATGTGACTTCCCGTGTATACATAATATCGCTGATGTGCATATAAAAATATCTGCGATGAAGAGATAACACCTCAAGAATTTTATTATCGTATGTTGGCTTACTTTACGAAAAGAGGCATTTCCGAAAACGACATTACGATTCATATTGTTACGATTATCCTCGAAACCTTGAGGGATTTCCCAAATATACTCGGGCTCGTATCGCTGGATTGTTAAATAAATGCTAACGATGACAAATTGTAGTACAATTAACTTTATTGTACAAGAAACAATTTACATAACTTGCTAATACAGTACAACCACTTTACAATACTTGTTAAAGCAATATCAACGCTTTACTACTTGTTAACACAATTAAACTTATAGCTTGCTTATTCGCAACTCAATTCTCCGCTCACTTTACTTGTAGCTTGTTGACTTGTAACTAACTCACCTCGCGGTGGCGGCGCCTTATATACCTGCGCTGGCACTTATGGCAACTCTAGAACATTCTGAAGTTTATCGCTCATTCTCTTTCTCTCGCTGTTCGCAGTGTTCATCCAACTTGACGTTTCCCTTTGTGGAACATTCTACGTCATTCCTCGAACATTCTGCCTATTTCTCGTTGTTCGCTTTGTGTTGCCGCAGTATTCGCCACAATATCATAAACGGAATCAATGATAGTGACATGAAAAAGAAAATATCGAACAACTACGCGAGGTGTTTGATTTGCTGAATGACATTAATAGCTATAACCTTTTCAACGAAGTGAAATTATCAACGCAATTTAAACCGAAATCGACACCGGTAACAAATGCTACTACCGTTCCGCGCAATACAAATGTAAAGCCAACCGAAGTGTTATAACTGCTTGAAGATGAGTCACTACTCGAATAAGTGCCCATAACCTCAAAAGAAACCTCGTTGTGCAAAGTGTCAGCGTACCAGTCACACAACTGAAAAGTGTCCGGAAAAGACAAATAATTCCGTTAGAGCAATTAGTCCGGATCTCGAGCCGGTAAAAACCTCTCACGCAGACGGTATCGTAAAACAAATCGCAGTAAATGGGTTGCCTATGAGTTCATTTATCGATCCGGGAGGTAGTCGTACTTTGATAAAACAAAGTTTCGCTAACAAAATTGGTTGCCCTACCCCATGCTCGGTAACGTTAAATGGGTTTGGGGGAGGAAAATTTACATGTGACGAAAAAGTAGACGCAATCATAGAAATAGACAAAGAGAAAATTGAAGCGGAAGTTTTGGTAGTAACCGACAATTTGTTAAATGAAAATATTTTACTCGGAACGGATAGCTTGTGTAGAACCGGAAGTCGTCATTGAAAACGGTTGTTGTCGCGTAGAGAACATTTTGAACATTCGCGCATACACCGATCTCTGGAAATGAAATTTTTTAAACTCGAAAAACTCTTAAAGTCATATAGTGATGTGTTTGCTGAAAAAGCTGCGGATATCGGTCGCTGTAACGTAGCCAAAATGAAAATTCGAAAACGCCTGTTAATATGAAACCATATCGTATCCCATTTTCCAAAAGACCAATCGTGGCTGAAATCGTTAAAGATCTACTCGCGAACGAAATTATAAGACCATCTGAGTCCTCGTAAGCATCACCAATTGTTCTCGTGGATAAACAAAATGGTGATCAACGTCTTTGCGTAGACTACAGGTGTCTCAATAAAATCAGGAATCGTATATCATACCCAATGCCGATCATGGACGAGCATTTCGCTCAACTCGCATGTAACAAATATTTCACTATATTAGTTTACGTATGGGATATTACCATATTGAGCTTGAAGAGGATTCGAAGAAATTTACGGCATTCGTCACTAACGAAGGGCACTACGAGTTTAACAGGATGCCTTTTGGGTTGGCCAATGCTCCGGCTCTACCAAGTCGTACGATTGAAGAAGAGCTGCAGCGTCTCGAGAAGTTTTTACATATAAATGCAAATTCCTAGAAACGAAAATCGCGTATCTCGGCCACGTCATAGCCGGGAGCGGTATAATGCCTGGAAATCGCAAAATATCAGCCATTAAATCTTTCAAGTGCCGTCTAACGTCACTGAACAAAGACGATTCCTAGGACTTACGGGGTTTTTCAGGAAATTTGTTCCCGATTATTCCCTAATAACAAAACCTTTAACAAAGCTCCTTTGAAAAACTGAACTGCACTCGTTCCACTGGACTGACTTGCAACAGACAGCATTTGGCCGTGTAATTGAAGTATTGACAACCGCTCCGGTATTGGCACTTTATGACCAAACTGCGCAGCACGAAGTTCACACCGACGCCAACCAATGCGGTTTAGCTGGTGTGCTTCTGCAGTCGAGTGATGGGAAGGCGTTGCAACCAACGATGTACTATAGCCGGCATTGCACAGAACCCGAAAGTAGATACCCCTCATATGAGCTGGAAGCTCTCGCCGTCGTAGAAGTGTTAGAACGATTCCGTATATATCTGCTTGGTAGGAAGTTCCGCCTGGTGACTGACTGCTCCGCTGTTGCTAAGATGCGCGAAAACAAAGAGCTTAAGCCTAAAATTGCCCGATGGTGGTTGAAGATCTCCGAATTCGACTTTGAGTCCGTTCACCGTCCACGTAGTAGATTAGCTCATGTAGATGCCTTAAGCAGGGCACCTGACCAACCAGCTGAGCCCGTAGAACCAACAGGTTCCATTCTCGAAATAACATCCGACGTCAACGACTGGCTCTACGTGATGCAAATTCAAGACGAAAAGCTTCGTGAAGTAATCGAAATTCTTCAGGGTAAAAGAAAATCATCACGCGAACCGGAAATATTGAAGTATTTTCGCATCCACAATCATCGACTTTATCGCCAAGAAGAAGATGGACTAAATTTTTTAGTTCCCAGAGCTGTGCGCTGGCGTATCGAACAACTATGTGATGACAAGACGGGTCACCATGCACTCGAGAAAACTATTGCTCGAATTCATAAAACGTTTTGGTTTCCGCAGATACTCAAATACATCAAAACTTTCATAGCGGCGTGTGTTGATTGTTGCTCCGTAAAGCGCAATCCGGGAAAATAAAAGGTACGATGCATTACGATCCCGTAGAACCGATACCTTTCCGTGTGGTCCATATTGACCACCTCGGCCCATTCATTCGCAGAAAGAAGGTAAAGTCCTATGTATTGGCAATTTCAGACTCATTTTCAAATTATCTAGTCGTCAAAGCAGTTTGCGATACATGAACAATCCACTAAATGAGTTAACTAGCTATTTCGGGTTACCGGCCAAAATAATTTCCGACCGTGGAACCGCCTACACTTCAAAAGCATTTAGGACATACTGTGAGCAAAATTGTATAACACATATAAAAACCGCCGTACGCACTCCAAGGTCCAACGGACAAGTCGAGCGCGATAACAAAACTATACTTAATTATTTACGTACATCCGTCGACAACCCGAAAGATTGGGACGCAATTCTACGAAACTTACAATTCACAATAAACTCGCAAAAGAACAAAACTCCAACCGAACTCCTATTCAATTTTAATTTACGCGATATTGTACATAACCAATTAGTGGCCGCTATAACCGATGACGTAGATGGAAATCAAACAAATATTCCGATAGACGAAAAGCGCATTTTGGCATCCGAAAACATAGATCGCGAACGGGACAAATGGAAAAGGCGTTTCGACGAAAAACGTTCAGCACCTCGTATTTATCGCGATGATGATCTCGTTGTAATCGAAAACGAAGCAGCCGCAACCGGTGAATCGCGAAAACTGGAACCGAAATATCGTGGTCCCTATCGAATCGCCAAGGTTCTAAATAAAAATCGATATGTAATAGAAGATATACCCGGTATGCCTATAAAGTCGCGTAAATTTACATCAATTTTCGAATCAAGTAAACTTAAACGGTATTGCCAAAATTGTCCCGAACTTGATGACGACACTTCAGCAGATGAAGCAGATAACGACGAAATCGGGGTCGATTTCCTATCAGGAACGGCCGAGTGTCAGCAATCTGGCAACCACGCAAATGAAACGAACAACGAACCGACTAGCATCGCCGAGAGAGTAGTCGATTGTCAGCGTTCGTCACATGCAGAGGCTTTGTGAAGTTTAAATGAGTAAACTTTGTAACAATTGCTTGAATAAATTTTATTTGTTAAACTATATAAAACTAAACTAAAGATGCCTCCTGACACATTACAACCCGGTCCTATGGATGCTAGAACCGCGAATTCATATAAGATGGTGTTACCGGAAAATGAATAAATAAATTATATGTATATCAGAAAATTAATAAGATGAAATGAAATTATTGTTTGATTTCTAACCAAACCTATGCATGTAACTCAATCGCCTAATGGTTTGCCGAACCGTAAACATATGTACCCACATCCAATTTCGTGAGTAGGTACCTGGTACTCACACCTTTTTTAAGAAGTTTCATTTCTATCATGTGTCCGGTGTTACACACGCATTTTTTATGCGCCTTTTTTCGCAGTCAACTTTTGAGCTCGCGCCTTTATTCGTGTCTAGTGACGATATGTTTTCCAGGGTAATTAGAAAATATGTAAAGTACCGACTTTCTCTTGGAAATTAATTTTATAATCTTATAACTGGAGTCTACCTACGCTTTCCTCAAACGTGTATTAATTCAATATTCAAATACCGCATATTTATCTAATTTGAAAAAATCTCCCTACATTACAAATATGTACTACAGTATTAACTAATACTTTCAAATGTTGTGAGAGGGAGTAACAAAACAAAAATACTTTTAAGGTATAGCGAAGCACGCCGGGTATTTGCTAGTATTTAATAATCAAATTAAATTAAAGTTCTCAAACAAAAAATATTTTCGGCTATAACAGCCATCCCTAAACAAAAGCGTCAGCGTTGTCTGGCTGTAAAAAAATTCTTCCGAAATACCGCGGCGTCAACGCTTAGCGGTTAGAAAATCCGATTTTGACAGGGCGTTGGAAGTGAAGTTGGCTGCAGAAAACGGCGAAACTGTAATTTTCGTAGTTCACACAAGCAAACATATGCTTATTGTTGGTGTTATTTCTTCATTTGACGTATCGTTGCCGCTTTTGTTTAGGTAGTGCACTTCGGCGTTAACGCTAGCCGTCAGAAATGCTCAGCCCAACGCTTTTGTATAGGTATGGCAGTAGGCTTTCTTTAACCTCTTTCTTTTGAAAGCTATACTTCAACATTTACTATATCTTATCAATTTGCTCTGACACAAATTTAAAAAAATTGCCTCTCTTTAAATTTTTTTCAATATTTTAAATTGGACCTCTAGCAATGCAGTATTTCTTTGATATATTTTACCTACTTCATATAAAAATATTTGTCCCCGCTAGGTATTCGATAATCATCACGAAAAAAAGTTTAAGCAAAGAAACAATGAAAAGAGGCGTAACTGTTTGTAAATGACCACCTTAACCTTTATTGTTTTATTCTATCTTCGCCTATTGTCCCTCCGAATTTTCCTAAATGTAACTTGTTTCATTTGCTTGTTTATATGTTTTCGTGATATAAGACTCTTAGAAAAAGCAGAAAAATGTGAAATATTTCCAGAATATCACTTTTAGGAGAAAAAGGATTTTTTATTTAAAAAGCCTATTACTCCAAAAGTGTTCAAATGGCATATATGGGAAGTTGTTGCCGAAGAAAGATTAAACAAAAAGCCTGCTTCCCAAGAAAAATCATGACATGAAACCACGAAAAATGTCATGAAGAAGGTGGAAAAAACTTCAACATTAGCTTATGTAATAAATGAGATTCATAGTGATATCAAAATGTTTTAAAAGCATGCATTTAATATTAAAACTCAGTACAATGCTTATCGGTTAGTATACTTTTTGCTAACAGTTCCTAAACTTAGGACTAAACCTTTAACATTTTTTTTTTTAAAAAGTGACATTCGGGAAAATATTTTACAAAAAATGCGAAAGTAAAGAATAAATTTATCTTTGAAGAGCCTGAAAGCAGTTTCGTATTCTGCACAAACAAATACATGTGTGTATGTTCATATATAAATAAATATAGATTGGCGCTTACACATATGTTAGTGTTTGGCCGAGCTTCTCCTCCGACTTGTGGCGTGCGCCTTGATATTGTCACACAAAGCGGAGGGACCTACAGTTTTACGCCGACTCCGAATGGCGATTGTCTTTTTATGAGAAGCTGTTTTTCATGGCAGAAATACACTCGGAGGTTTCCCATTGCCTGCCGACGGACGACCGCTGTTAAGAAAAAACCTTTTTTCTATATTTTTTGCGATGTTGCTTTGAGCAGGGTTTGAACCCGGGTGCTGCGGAGCGGAAGCGCGCACTGCTTACCACTACACCACAGCGGCCGACCGTGTATGTTCATGCCCTGCAGTAAAACTTAGAGACAGTCTGACAAAGCGCTAGTTCCGAACTACATATATCAGAACTATCTATGCAAAATNGAAAAATGTGAAATATTTCCAGAATATCACTTTTAGGAGAAAAAGGATTTTTTATTTAAAAAGCCTATTACTCCAAAAGTGTTCAAATGGCATATATGGGAAGTTGTTGCCGAAGAAAGATTAAACAAAAAGCCTGCTTCCCAAGAAAAATCATGACATGAAACCACGAAAAATGTCATGAAGAAGGTGGAAAAAACTTCAACATTAGCTTATGTAATAAATGAGATTCATAGTGATATCAAAATGTTTTAAAAGCATGCATTTAATATTAAAACTCAGTACAATGCTTATCGGTTAGTATACTTTTTGCTAACAGTTCCTAAACTTAGGACTAAACCTTTAACATTTTTTTTTTTAAAAAGTGACATTCGGGAAAATATTTTACAAAAAATGCGAAAGTAAAGAATAAATTTATCTTTGAAGAGCCTGAAAGCAGTTTCGTATTCTGCACAAACAAATACATGTGTGTATGTTCATATATAAATAAATATAGATTGGCGCTTACACATATGTTAGTGTTTGGCCGAGCTTCTCCTCCGACTTGTGGCGTGCGCCTTNCCCAGAGCAGAATATGTAAACAAATATGAAATGTAATAAAATAAAGTAAATAAATAAGTAAATAAAAAAGTAAAAAAACAAAAAAATATTTTGTTTTTCTTATTGATATTTTATGTCCAAAAGTAGTTAGTTACAAGTTAGTTGACATGTAATGCAGAGGTATCCAGGTCTGACTTTTTTGCGGCCATCGCCCCACAAAAGTAGTTAGCTTTTTTCGAACAAAATACACAGTTAATAGTTAGCACTAGTGTTCGCGTAAACAGACTAAAGTTAGGTATAAGCTAACGTCACTCCCTGCAGGGTAATTTAAATTGTTGCTGCGTGCAGCTTACAATATTATTATTTTTTTTTAATAAAATATGTAACAAAAATGAGATCTGTAAAAGAAAAGAAAAAACGAAAACAATATCCAAAAATCGAATCTCAAAAACGTTTTTTTATAAACAAAAACTGTCCAAAACGGAACCGGTTAAAAACTAGTTGCAATGTAATGCACTGGGCGGGAATTACCACCGCTAATGACATCGCCGTGTAAATCTGGACAGTTGAAAGCATTGCCTGGGTATTGAGCTAGAACTAGTACTGTCGCAAAAGGTCTAGTTCTACGCTAGTTCTGAGCTAGTCAGATTTTCTGCAGGGTATTTAGGTGTTGTATGAGTTAATAAAGTTATTACTAGGGCAACCCAAAATATGCTCCTAAAAACAAATTTTAAGCGCCTAAAATATGCCAATAAATTCTAAATATATGCTCCACAAAATGCTTTTAAAATAATTATAAGCCATAAGATATGATTTTAAATCTTTTTTAAGTGGTATGTGCATGCCCGAAAATACCTTTAACTTTATTTGCAGCACCTAAAATGTTTTAAATTTCATACAAGTTTATGTACATAAATATTTATGTTTAATAACACTGTGAGACAAATGGTAGGGGTCAGTCATCGGGAAGGGTTCAAACTACCGGGGAAAGTTATATCGGTAAAAAAGAAGTTATTCGTGTCCCGGCGTTTCGCTGGGTCACGTCTGGGAATCGAGATATATATATAACTATCATATAGGGGAAATTGTCACCTTTGGTGGTCTTTTTTTGACATAACTCGAGAACCACTAGTCCGATTTTGCTCAAACAAATTAAAAAAATTAAAAATTACAATTCCTTTAATCTGTTCATATAACGTTTTTCTATATAATCATTAGTTTTAAAAAAAATTTAATATTTTAGGCAAAAAAGTTTTTTTTCTTCATACATTTATTTTTACCGGCAAATTTTTGCTCTTATTTAATTTTGGTTACTTTTTTATAAAAATATAGTTCATTCTTTAACAAAACCCGTGCAAATCCATGTTTCCAACTTTGTGCAATATTCTTTGGCGGTAATAAATAAGTGAAAATCAAAATGGAAGCTGAAAAGGCACAAAAAAGCAGATTATAAAATAAATGTAAATCTTAACAATTTCAGCAAGACACCGAAAATACAGCTTTCGCACGGGCGTTTGTTTGGTCTTTCAACTGTCAAAATTTTACTTTGCATTAGGCACAGCAAATTTCAATTTATTCGTACACCACAGAAAATTGTTTCAACCCGTCTCACCAAGGAGAAAAAAGTTACCGATTAGCACACAGCAATAGCCGTGGATTTTCACGGAATTATCACAAGCGGAATTTTAAATATTCGAAAATGATTCCAGTGGTGTAATGAAAATGAGGAGATAAATATTAAAAAGGCAAAACAAGCAAAAAATGCAGAAAAAGCAAAATTTAAATTTAATCAGGGAATACATGAAACGTGTGATTCTTTTATTATTATAAAGATACGACCAAGCAGACAAAATAGGCAAATGCCTTAAAATCCTAACCCTGTTAATAACTATTCCTTATGGGAAAGTATTTAGGTTTTACAATTCACTGACGTGTTAAAAATGCAGCACGTGCGTCACTTTTGAAGAAATAGAGTTTGTATATATTTTATAAAGAAATAAAGAAAAAGAGTTGACTCAAAATATAAAAAAACAAATCTTAGAAAACACAAAAATATTAAACGTATCCCAAGCCCAAAAAATTTAAACGCTATCTTCAAATCTAGTCTGTAGAAAATATATATATGTATTAGTGGTTCAAAAAATACTCTTCTTGGAAATCCATGAACGCTACATCAAAATATTGTTAGTTGTGAGAAAAAAAGCAAGAATTTTTTAATTTTGAAAAAAAAATCCTTTGGAGGTCGCGCTAGTCGGATTTTTATAAAAACGCTGATGTTTTCATTTTTTTATTTTCGTGACATGTTAAAGTGCAGCTAAAAATGTTTTATTTACATGTAGTTACTCAGATATTATTGGGGAAATGCCGCGCGTATGTAAAAAAGAAAGGTTTATACAATTATATTTCGAAGCAGCCTTAACTTATTATTTTCTTGAAGTATTCGAGAACAATCAAATATCATGTGTTTCGCGTTTTGCAATGATTGCCATCTCAAATATTATGGCAATGTCGCAATTTTGTCGCAGGAGAGTTTCCATACAAAAGTAATCAGCTGCAAGGTGGCAAATTTTGCAACAAATGCGACATTTGTAACAACTTTGCAACGTTTCATGCATCCCACTAATATCATTTTAAAATTCGAAACTCAAACTCACACACACATTCTCATTTTCTATATCGAACAACAAAAGTTCTGAACAATTTGATTTTTCTATTTTAAATTTTATGCGATTTAGAGAAGGTTTTTACCTCGTAATGTTTTTATCATGATAGTTTCTATGAAATACTCCAAAAAAATCTGCCGTACTGCGTTTCTCTCATATTTGTTTATATTCCCTGTCAGCATTTTGTTTATTATTCTCTTGATTGTCATCTGGTTGTCATTTCTGATATTTCAAAAAACGCTTGCTGGCGTCCAACATTATCATATTGGCTAAACCGTTGGAACTTGTTAAAAAGAAATTGCGCGTTCTTTAACGTACGAGAGCCAACGATGACTTCGACTTCTGGCAACACCACAAACAGCTCGCCGTCGGTCAAAGAAAAAAAGGTCTACGACATGTGATGAAGCGTCCTTATATTTGTCCAGCCCAGTATCCTCCCTGGAGTCGCATTAGAAGAATGGGAGGAGCTGAAAACTGCGTTACCTTTGTTGTATAAACAAGCACGATATATGTACATATAGTTGCAACATCTGTCCTTGCGAACGATTGTTTGTCAAGAAATCGGATGACTGGCAAACATTTGTAAAAACTGCTATTCTTGGGAAGTACAACAAAAGAAGACTTCTTTTTTATTTTAGAACGAATTTCCGTCATCCCTTGTCAGATTTGGTTTGGAGGTAAACCGGTTTCGGCGTTGTGCCATCTTCAGTGTAATTTTTCGTTCTGGATAATTTTTGTTGGTTGCTCGTATTTATACTCCTTGTTAACTACATCTTTCTTTTGTTAGGTACGTCTTCTTAGTTTTGCAGTATTTGCGGTGCTGAATAGGTAGACGAATTTTTCTGGCTTGTTTTTGCTGACAGGTAGAAGTCAGTGATCTTTACCTTCTTTGTTTTTGTAGTTAGTATATTCCCTTCCATGCCTATCCTTAATATTTGGTTTTGTTGTTGTCATTTTTCTTCTCGTACACTAGTTTTGGAGGTGCAAACAGTACATCCGATACAGTATTTATTTGCTCATTTTCTATTTGTCCTTTGAAGGTCTTCTGTTTATATATTTCCATATTTTCTAATATAATCAATCTTTGTCCTTTATGTTGTACACGGAGAAGTTCTGTCTTCATTGGTGCGCATTTGATTAATAAATTAATTAACTAATCAATTCCAGTTGCTTTTTACCCTCCATTCCCGCCAACCGACACGAGGGGCGCAGTCCGCATGACGTACGGAACCTTTTTTTTANTAATTAATCCCAACGGCTTTTTACCCTCCATTCCCGCCCAACCGACACGAGGGGCGCAGTCCGCATGACGTACGGAACCTTTTTTTTAGTTTTTTTTGGTGCCGAGTAGTGGAAACAGGAGTTTGTTAAGTGTAGAGATCTAAAACTATTCAGCTACAGAATCAGATTCATCAGCTGATTGGATATGCTAAAAATAGTATTTCAATTACTGAGAGTAGAAATGATAGTTTTCTTTATAGTAAAAATCGAGTCCGATATATCAAACGTGCTGGAATGAGAGTTAAAATCTTGACATAAACAACGGAATGATTCGTTTAGTTCAAAATTAGTTTTGCATGGCTTCAAAAACCGAGGTCGAAAGTGTCTTGACACTCGAGAGGGGACATTAAGATTAACCTCAGCCAGGAGGGCCGGGCTATTAATCAAGCCCGTCGTTAATTTTACGATAAATATTATACCCAGAATTTCTCTACGACTTGCGAGTGTAGGCAAATTTATGAGCTTTAGACGACTTGTGTAAGGGGGGAGATTGTAATCTGAATCCTAGTTAAAGTCACGCAACGCAAAAAGAGAGAATTATTTTGAATTGATTCAATCATCTCTGACTGAACTTGGTAGCGGGGATTACAAACAATAGATCCGTATTCTAGTATAGGTCTAACTAAAGTGGTGAAAAGAGCTTTTGTATCATTAGGATCTTTGAACTCTTTTGACCATCGCTTTACAAATGCAAAAACGCCTTTGGCTTTGTTGACTATAACATTAATATGATGGTTGAAATTGAGTTTGGAATCCATTGTGATACCAAGATCGACAAAATTGGATACCTGCTCCAGATTATAATTTGATATTGAATAAACAGCTGGTTGAACAGCCCTCCGAGAGAAACACATAACTTTACATTTTTGAAGGTTTAGTGGCATATAGTTTGCATTACACCAACTAACCACGTTGTTCAGATCCGCTTGTAACAAAGACCTTTCTTCGATAGAGGACAATGTTTTAAAAAGTTTCACATCATCGGCATACATTAAAATTTTTGAATGTTTTATTATAGAAGATATATCATTAATGAATTTCAGGAACAGAATCGGACCAAGGTGGCTTCCCTGAGGAACTCCTGAAGAAACTTTAATGATGTTGGAAGAACAATTATTAACAATAACTCTTTGTGTTCTATCAGAGAAGAAAGATGAGATCCATTGAAGAAGTCTGGGCTGAAAGCCGATTAGGTCGAGTTTACGGATGAGTAATGAGTGACATACTTTGTCAAAAGCTTTACTAAAGTCGGTGTATATTACGTCGGTATGAGCATTTTCCCTTAAACCATTTGAGACATGAGTTGTAAACTCCAATAAATTAGTGATAGTAGATTTTCCTTTAGAAAACCCGTGTTGAGATTGTGGAATTGAAGAAGATATAGAATATGTCAGATGATTAACAATAATTGCTTCGAATCATTTGGGGATAGCGGAGAGCCTCGCTATGCCTCGATAGTTTTATATAGAGGACCTGCTCCCGTTTTGGTGAAGTGGTATTATGAAAGACTCCTTCCAGGCTGACGGAAAAACGCCATGTTTAAGTGATAAATCGAATAGAGTTGCTAAAGGCTCGCAGATGTTCTCAGCGCAGTTTTTAAGAAACCAGGTCGGAATATGATGAGGTCCACGCCTAAATGACTCTTTTAAGGGTTTTAAATAGTGTAAAACTTCATCGGAAGATATTACTGGAATATAAGCAGAGTTGATTAGACAAAGCTCGTACGGATAGTCTCCACTTATAGGGAAGTCTACAGAATAATTGGACGTAAAGAACTGGGCAAACATGTTGGCAATGAGTTGGCTGTCGCTAGACACAGTGTTGCGATAATGCATAGCGGACGAAAAACCATGTACTTTACGCTTTGAACTTACGAAACCATAAAATGATTTAGCATTGTAAATTAAATTCTTCTTAATTTTACATAAATATGAATTATATATATGAGTACTTTATGTTCTTTTATACAGTTTAAAAAAATGTGACTTTTTATTTTTAAATTTTTTTAGCTCTTTAGTGAACCATAATTGCATTGGTTCTTTATGAACAATATTACGTTTTGGCACTTCCGAAACAAATTGAAAACAGTTTCACTAGTGCTCAACGCTGCGCTCCACGTCATCTCTATATATTTGCCAAGATAACTTTGAAAGTTCTTTGTTAATTTTCCTGAAATTTGCTTTCGCAAAAACATATCTAGTACTTGAACTATACGACTTATTATNTTAACTCAAGAGCAGGATGGTATGCATCTTCCGGCAAAACTAGGGGATCACACCGATTAATAGAGGCCTTCGGAACATCAGCAACGTACACGAGGCCCAACACCTTTCCAAACTTATTTGGACATATATTTATTTGTTTGAGGCAAAGATCAGCCATTTTCTCCAGAAATACATTGTAACTATCTCTAGATGAAAATGGTACAACATCGGTGTCAATGATGTTCCATGAAATGTGTGGCAGGTTTAAATCACCCAAAACAAATATAGAATCATGCATTTACGGTCTCNTTTAAGTGATAAATCGAATAGAGTTGCTAAAGGCTCGCAGATGTTCTCAGCGCAGTTTTTAAGAAACCAGGTCGGAATATGATGAGGTCCACGCCTAAATGACTNTGATGTCTGATGTGCGGGCTCTGAATTATTGGGAGGAACTAAGTTAGACAGTGCAGCTTCAGATGGCAACACTGTTAAATCAACGATTTGACTATTTTTAGATGTAGACCTAGTGGATTTGGCTTTAGATAGCGGAGGCTCCAATGCCTGGNCGGTCTCAAGTAAATAAACCAGCTGCATATATACTGATACGGCAGAATTAGGAGGGATGTAGCAAAGAGCTAAATAGATATAAATCTTTCCAGCCTGTACACGTATACATTCGGTATAGTCAATGACAGGAACACTAACTTCCTCGGACGGTATCAATGAATGCACCGCAAAAAGAACACCACTGCCGATTCTGCCCTCGCGGTCACTCCTGTATATTTGATATTCATTTGGAAGAATTTCGGAATTAAAAATATGAGGTTTGAGCCATGTTTAGGTAAAGGAAATAATATTATAATTGCAGTCAAACCCTTTTAAATATAAGTCAGTTAATTTGGTATTCAAACCTCCAACGTTTTGATAGTAAATACTTAAATTAGACTTGCGAGTTATTTTTTTGAGTCCGAATTAAGATAAGGAATTTTAGCTACGTTGTTATTACTTTTATTAGGTTTATACTCAAACTCGCGAACAAACGCCGAGGTCGGTCAAAATTAACTATTTAGTAGTGAATCAAAATCTTCGGAAGCTACATCAATTTTAAAAGATGAAATATCGCGATCTTATTTAAAATTAAATATACGAATAAATACATCTTGAGTTCTAATTGTAGTCGATATGTATGACAAATCTAGCAAAGATTGATCTTCTCGGAGGAATTACAACCAACTTTTTGGTAATGATGTCTGATGTGCGGGCTCTGAATTATTGGGAGGAACTAAGTTAGACAGTGCAGCTTCAGATGGCAACACTGTTAAATCAACGATTTGACTATTTTTAGATGTAGACCTAGTGGATTTGGCTTTAGATAGCGGAGGCTCCAATGCCTGGGGGCATGGAGAAGAAAGATTAATAAGTTCCAAGGACTGGGATGGAGGATTTTTCTGACTAGATTCCGTGGCTGTCTTTTTAGGTGGACTAATAACACGCCTACCTTTATTTTCTCGGCTATCCTCAGAGTGTGGAGTGTTGTCGAGACATGTGAAAGACCTAAACATTTTTTCGTAATGCTTAAATTTCTCAACAAGCCAAAGAAAAACCATTTCTGGACTGCCTAAAGAATTTAAATAAATCAGCTTCTNATGTTTAGGTAAAGGAAATAATATTATAATTGCAGTCAAACCCTTTTAAATATAAGTCAGTTAATTTGGTATTCAAACCTCCAACGTTTTGATAGTAAATACTTAAATTAGACTTGCGAGTTATTTTTTTGAGTCCGAATTAAGATAAGGNTTTTTAATTTTTTACTTTATTAAGCGGAAACAGCTTTATAAAACACAAAATTTAAACAGCTAACAAAAAACACAGCTTCACAGCTTTGAGGTTTGCGTAAAGTTTATTGTTGACCATGTGATTTGCGAAGTTCGATTCGGTTGTAGCCTCTGGTTTACGTTTTTTCTTATTATAATCCCTCATGTGTTCTCGATACCTTGTTCTTATATTTCGTCCTGTTTGTCCTATGTAGCTGTATCGGNCAAAGATTGATCTTCTCGGAGGAATTACAACCAACTTTTTGGTAATGATGTCTGATGTGCGGGCTCTGAATTATTGGGAGGAACTAAGTTAGACAGTGCAGCTTCAGATGGCAACACTGTTAAATCAACGATTTGACTATTTTTAGATGTAGACCTAGTGGATTTGGCTTTAGATAGCGGAGGCTCCAATGCCTGGGGGCATGGAGAAGAAAGATTAATAAGTTCCAAGGACTGGGATGGAGGATTTTTCTGACTAGATTCCGTGGCTGTCTTTTTAGGTGGACTAATAACACGCCTACCTTTATTTTCTCGGCTATCCTCAGAGTGTGGAGTGTTGTCGAGACATGTGAAAGACCTAAACATTTTTTCGTAATGCTTAAATTTCTCAACAAGCCAAAGAAAAACCATTTCTGGACTGCCTAAAGAATTTAAATAAATCAGCTTCTGTTGATCTACATTTTTGACAAGACCAACGAAGACCCTTTCCCTCGTTAATAGCGTCTAATACCCTACCGCTCAAACCAGCACATTTTATATGGGCAATCCCATCGCAGAGCCAGCATGACATATAGGAGTCGCGTTTAACGTGGCAATTGGTGTAAATACACGACATGTCTAATATTATATTTATTTTTATGTTTTAGAAGCAAAACAGTTTTGAAAACGATGTATCAATGAGAGAACCAATCAGCTGGTAAATATCAGTTTTAAATACACTGTATATTTGACACCTAATAAACACAACGCAAACAGCTGTGACAAAGATGAAACAGCAGAAATGATAAAATCAATATGTACAAACAAAAACAATTGTACAATAACAATGAAACAGCAGAAAGAGCAAAATCAATGTGTACAAACAAAAACAATTGTACAACAACAATATATTGTATGAAACAAAATACTCGGCACATGCAATTAAGAATATCAAGTTAAATTAATCAAGTTTACAGGAAATTTTGATATTTTACTTATCTTTAAATTGTGCACCAGAAGTTTATTAACACTTTTTTTAATTTTTTACTTTATTAAGCGGAAACAGCTTTATAAAACACAAAATTTAAACAGCTAACAAAAAACACAGCTTCACAGCTTTGAGGTTTGCGTAAAGTTTATTGTTGACCATGTGATTTGCGAAGTTCGATTCGGTTGTAGCCTCTGGTTTACGTTTTTTCTTATTATAATCCCTCATGTGTTCTCGATACCTTGTTCTTATATTTCGTCCTGTTTGTCCTATGTAGCTGTATCGGCACTCGCAGGTTAACTTGTAAACGTCCTGTTTATCTAGTGGGTCTTCCTCGCTTATTTTCTCTTACAATATTCCTCCCATAGGGTTCCTTGTTTTAAATGATGTCTGAATGTCGTACTTATGAAAGAATTTGGCAAGTTTATACGATGTCTTTCCCGTATAAGTTAGAACTGCAAAAGTTTTTTTTATTGTTTTCCTCTTTTCTGCCCCTTTTCGATTTTGTGTCCTTTCTTAACTTTTCAAACAGGCCTATCTTATATCCGTTATTTTGCGCAATGGCATATATTGTATCCAGTTCAGTTCATTTTCAGTTCCAGTTCTTTCCTCTTCCGTTTCCATAGTGAATTTTATATTCTGGTGTTGTTTGTTGAGATAGTCGAGTTTCTGCTTCTCTTTGTTTTCCTCTATTAGACATATTAAGTACATCATCGACATATCTCGCGTAGAATTTTACTCCCAGGTTGGTGGAAAGGTTTTCCATATATTTCTGCTATAGTGTTTGCATGAATACTTCCATAAGTATTGCTGACGTCGCACAGTGTTTCGACTATATGGAGGCAGATGGAAATAATAGTACACCTGCACCGATTTCACTGAAACTTGACATGTGCTCTAGTTTTACTTAGAAATAGACAATTATGAAATTTTGTAAAGATGGAATAATTGCCACGCCCTCTATCTTGTAGGCGGAAACATTAAATCTCATCCGATTTCGATGAAATTTAGTTTGTAGTTTTTATTTTATTAGAAAAACGTAAATATAAAGTATGGGGAAGATTGGATTACTATAACATTCAAAACTCACAAAAAATGTGGGCCCAGTCATTAAATGTGATGGAATTTTGAGTAATTTTTGTTTCCTGCTTTCCACTCTCAGAAAACAAAGGTTATACAATAAAATGACTTAGGTGTCAATACTCGCTTTTTTCCCAATATCTGGTGGGATTTTTTCATTGTTTGAAAAATTCTTTTCGCTAAATTATGCAAAAAGAAGCTGAAAACCAAAAATTAAGATAATCAAAAATTACATATATTTGCAAAGTCGCGCACAAAGATCAAATTATATATTCGAAAACTACATAAAATTCTCTAAAATATTAGTCTAATTTCAAGACCTGACGGACCGGTACTCACACTTTTTTTCACTAATAATCTTTAGCATCTACATTTCAAAGTAAATTTTTTGGTAAGAAAATAGGAAAATACCAAATAAATGATAAATACCTTCACCTGAATATTCCACGACATTTAAATAATTAATTACAATTGAAAAAGAAACACTTTCTGTAATGGGTTCAGCGCCAAATGAAACTAAACTGATTAGTCGGTATCGCGCCCATTCCCGTATTTTTTTGGAAATGTATCGTTCGGGAAGAATGTAAAATTTGGTACTTATGACTTTTACTATTCCCTCTCTAAGTCAAACCGGTTTTTTTTACCAACTATCACCATGACTTTTCTCTACCTGACTCCATATAGTCGAAACACTGTGCGTCGGATTGCTCATTCCTAACCCGTTCGCCTGTTTATATATCTTATTAATGAACCGGAAGTAGTTGCGTTTAGTATTTCCGTAGCAGCTTCTCTTTTCATTTTTTCAATCAGTATTTTTTGTCTTTATGGTTTCTATTGTTGCTATCGATGGGTAAAGGTCCTTGATGTCGAATAATACGAATTTTGTCTTTTTGTTGATCTTCAACGATTTCATTTTCTCGATTGTTAAAAACAATTAATTTAACTTAATACGGAATACACAATGAGTACCGATACGAGTAGGTATCGATACTTAAGGTCCTATGTTTGTCAGGCATCGATACTTTTTTTCGATACCTCTTCCAAGTAAAAGTATCGATACCTGCATGGTATCGTTTCATCTCTAATTGTATCGCGTTACTCTATCAATACAAAAAGTAAGCGCTTATTGGGTCTACAGAAAAATATTTTCTTACAGACAAATGAGAACAAAACATTTAGATATTTAAGCATGATTCAATAACACAAGGGTATGTAATTTGTGACAGCTAAAATTTGACACTCCGGCTGACTTCCAAAACGTCAATTGCATTGCATACGTACAAAGTTTAATGTCCCAAGACGCCGAACTACAATTAGTTGACAATGTATACTTATCCAAAACGCATCCGAAAAGTTATCGAAGCGCATCGCTGGAGTAATCAGCGCATCAGACACAAAGGTGATACTTCGTTTGCTTTTTGGTTACTATTGCTTTATTAAATATTCAAAATATGCAATGTATATGGTTGCATTGTTTCGCAACTCTGCATATGCAAACAGTTTAAATACCGCTGTAGAACAGTATCCAAACATTGTATTGATACCTTTGAATCGTAATATTTAAGTAGGTGTGATATATTACAGAGTAGAGTAGACTAATTTTTAGTTTTTGGTGGTTATCGTACCAGTATTTAAAGTAGTTTCATGTCCACTAACAATACAGTGCAAAATCCTTATACATATATTCTGAAAAAAATAGCATCAAATGTTAGCTACTCTAGCAAAAGTCGCTATAATACTTACTGTATGTATATATACACTTTCAAAAGTCGCTATAATATTTATTGTACGTATTCATACAAGTTAAAAAGTCTCCATCTTCTGATGAACCTAGAAAACTGCAAAAAAAACCTGGTTGTTTCGGTGCCTAGTGGAAGACGTTTTAAAAAAGAAGCAGAGTTTGCAAAAACTACCACTCTGTGATTTTGATGTTTAATGTTATTAGGCTCTTATTTATCCAAATTTTCAGATAATAAAAAAAATATACAATTTGGATGTTACTTGTTGTTGTAGGCGCTTTTTTTTATGGCTTACTATTATAAAATCACATAACGGTGTTCGCAAGTGGACTACTCAGTTATACATATTAATTGGCAATAATAATAATAATAATATAAAATAGCAGGTTTGGTAGCTGGAGAGGCATAGTCTTCCGTCTGCTTTTGTGTGCGGCGGGCGGAAAGGCCTAGTTTCGGCTCCGCGCTGCGGACAGGCTGTTGATCATGGTCGGAAAGGCCGAGTTTCCGATCCATGTTCCCGAAGTCATTACTTTGTATGTTTGGCAGACGGAAAGCTCTAGTTTCCGCTCCGCGCTATGGATAAGCTGTTGGTCATGGTCGGAAAGAACGAGTTTCCGATCCATGTTCCCGAAGTCATTACTTTGGATATGTGGCAGGCGGAAAGCTCTAGTTTCCGCTCCGGGCTGTGGACAAGCTGTTGATCATGGTCGGAAAGAACGAGTTTCCGATCAATGTTCCCGAAGTCATTACTTTGAATATGTGGCAGGCGGAAAGCTCTAGTTTCCGCTCCGCGTTGGGGTCATGCTGTTGATCATTGTCGGAAAGGCCGAGTTTCCGATCCATGCTCGTATTGTCTTACGCGGTTGCGAAAATATACGAAGCCGATTACAACTGTACTAAGCAGTTATAGATATTGTGTGATTTATAGTTCCCGGTTAAAGATATTAATTTATTATTACAAAAAAGCGATTCATATATGTCATAATGTTTGTTACAATCTTGGGATAAACATCGTAAAACATCATGCATTTCAAGGTTTGATTTACAAATGCTCAACACAACCGTGGTGCAGTCGGGAAAGTATGCGAGGCGACCACGTCTACCTCATAAACTGAACAGAAATACAGTTCACCAGCTGAACGATAAGGTGCAATGTAAGGGGTTACATGTTATCTATTCAAAATCTCAAGTAAGGTTTTCTTAATGGTAAAAAGTAAGTCGGAGGTGTCAAAATAGTCGTAATGCTTATTAAGGTCCTGGCATAGGCAACGAAAAGCATCATGCATTTCAAAATTTGTTCTATAAATAGTTAGCTTAATGGGGTTGTAATGTCTAGAAGGCCTAGAAGGAATACAAAACGTAATCTGGTTCAGTAGAAAGGGACTATTGACCATCCCGTTCAAGATCTTAATCATGAACAAAACCCCGAGCATCTCTCGACGGCTGTGTAGCTTTGGCAAATTTATGAGCTTCAAGCGGCTTTTGTACGGTGGGAGATTTAATGTCGAATCCCAAGGCAAATTATTTAATGCGAATAATAAGAGTTGTTTCTGTATCGACTCGAGTATAGCTATATGATTGAAAGGGTCTTCTAGCCCTTTCAATACTTACGGGTCACATATCGCACACCGTCTTCAAAAGAGTCACTACTCAAAATTTGGCATTTTTGAGATTATGCGCTTAAAATGCACACAGAGCTTTTATTTACCTTTCAGCAAAAGCTCGAGCAAATTATTGTTATAATTTGTTAAAAAAAACCTAAGGTAAAGTCGCCCTTGCCCATATGATTAGCATGTGCTGCGAAATAGTTTTTCTCATTTTCTGACGAACGTATTATTTTGAGTTGTGACTCTTTTGAAGACGGTGTGCGATATGTCCCAATGAGTGCTTTCGTCCCGTTATATCTCATTCGCAGTTAGATCGTGGCACGTGCTATGTCAGTAGGTGAAAAATCGTAAATTTTAGATAATTTGTGTGTGATTAATTGCGAAATTTGTGGACAAATGGACGGGTAATATTCTACGAATACTAATAAACTTTTGTGAATTTGATAGTGTTGAAAATCTATATGGTATAAATCATAAACTAAATCTGGGATATATGTGTCCCAGCACTATTTGCAACTGGGGCTCATGTGTCCCAACAGTAACATATTCAAAAATTACAAAATTCAAATTTTCCAACCAGCGGCCTAAACCGGGATAGAAAGCTTTTTCGAGTAAATGATGAAGACATTATACGAAGATTGTTGGAAGTAAGCGTTTCAGAGAGCTGCAGTGACTTCGACGATGACAGTGTTATTTATCCGAATTATTCAGATGATGATTTTGAACATTTAGTTTGGAACAACAGTAGTGCTAATTTCATTCCCAGAAAAACTCTTCCGAATTTGGAACTGCCAACCATTCTTGCTAAAATTGATAGAAGTTCAAAACAACTCGATGTGTTTTTCAAGATTTTTCCAAGAAGCTTGTTTATGCAAATCGCCAACTGCACAAATAAGCGAATCGAAATACTTAACAGTAAAATAAACAATAGCAACAGAAATGCTTCTACTTCTAAACAGGCAAAAGCCTTAGTACATCCAACTGATCAGTACGAAATGATGATGGTTGTCGGTGTATACATGGTCATTTCATATAACCAACTACCCCACATGCATATGTATTGGTCACAAAATAGATCTATGGGCAACATGGCTATAAAGAATTGCATCAGCCGAGATCGGGTTTTCCTCCTGTCCTCAAAGCTTTATGTCAGTAATCCAATAAAGCCCCAGATGATACTGAAACTTATTATATTGAGGAAATGGTGTCGTGCCTAAATTATACTTTTAAAAAGTCGCGCACAGACTGCGTCTTTCAATCAATTGACGGAGCTATGGCAAAATTTAAAGGCGGGTCCACTTTGAACCAGTACAACCCAATGAAACCTATCAAAAGAGGATTAAAAATTTGGGAAAGGTACGATTCCATAACTGAATATAGCTATGATATTGATATTTACTCCGGGAAGGAACAAGTTCAGTCGGGGGGTACTCTTGGAGAACGAGTTGTAAAAAAATTGTGTTCTACAATCTCGAATCCCATGACCGTTATATGCTACGCTCGTTTCTTCACTACCGTACACTTAGCGCAAACTTTGGAGTTTGGATTAGTAGGCACAATTATGAGGAATAAGAAATTGTTGCCAAATATTGATGGACCAAAAATGGAAAGGGGAGATCAACTCTTCAAATTTAACAATGAAGGATATTTGGTTTGAAAATGGGAAGACACCGAAGCAGTCTTACTCATCAGCAACTGCCATACTGACAAAGTAACATGGTGCAAAGAACCAATAGACTAGGAGAGAAAATACAAATTCCGTGCCCTGAAGCTATTGCATTCTATAATAAATATATGGGGGGAGTAGATCTTTCTGATCAATTTTCATCGCTCTACGATCCAAATAGAAAATCGGGGAAATGGTGGAAAAGAGTTTTTCAAAAGCTTCTTATGGTTTTCGTGTCTAATTCTTGGATTCTGTTTCATGAGACTCGACATACAAAGGTCTCACTGATTACTTTTCTCGTGGAATTATCGGAGCAACTTTTGGCATATGGAAAAGAGCGAGCAAAAGTTAAACGTCGTAGTACAAGCGGCCGTCCTCACCGATAAAAATTCTTATCAGGAGTTGGAGAACATCTTCCATAAGAGGGAACAACGCGTCGTCGTTGCAGAAGTTGCGACGATGAGAAAAAGGAACAACGGCCGAAAACTATTTGTTCCTCTTGCAATATTCCTTTACGCAAGGCCTGTTTCGCCAAATATCATACAACATAATGTCATGTACCTAAACTTTTATTCAAAACTAGCCAATGCCCGCTTACTTCGCGGCGCCTAATAAGAGCTTTTCGTTGGCCAATGCAAAAGAGCGTTTAAAAACAAAATTAGTCTGTAAAGTCAAAATTTTTGATTTAAGTTGAAACCACTAAGGTGCAGTATCCTCCTCACACATAGGCCAATAATAGTAACGCTGTGATACCATATGGAATACCTATCCCTTTTGGTGTCATGAGCTTTACCAATGGTCTTATTTCCACCCGTGAGATCTCTGCCAAGCATGCGTAATCTTTTTGTATGATCTTGCAACTACAACATTGGTGCGATGCGTATGCCAATAAAAGTTCTTATAGAGAAACTCAAGAGCACAGAAGTGAGTTTTCTGTTATAGGAGGGCCAAGAATCCTCGCTGTCATATAGGATGAAAAGTTTTCCGGTACATTGCTAAATGAGTCGTGTGATCTCTTTAGTATCTTTCAAATGGAGCAATTGATATACCTACGGTGATCTTTCCTTGTTAATTCACCACTTTTACAAACTTAACCCCATCCTTCATTTAGACATCTGTAAACTAAATTCGTATAACTTAAACATAGGGCCAAAGCAGACCAACCACGGGGTTTCTATACATTTCGGTTGCAGCGCCATCCATTGGGTTCATTTTCTGTAAAACCATTGCTTACCATAAAATGAATACGTGTTATGAATTTCAACCTTAACTCCAGCGGCACTAATTGGGTAAATTTTTATCAAAAGAATTTTCCATCATACAGGTACATAGCTCACATTTAAAATCGAACGAACGAAATCGGTTAATAAATACGATTTTTATAAATAACTCTACTCCAGCACCACCTAGCGAGTTTTCTAGTAGCATGTAATATATGTATGTCAGATAACCTCCGACAATCTGACGGAACTCTATTCAGTGGTTTTTGAGTTTATTCCGAACAACGAAAACGGCTATCATTTTATGCAAATAGGTATGTAGATATAGGGCAGTCTATAACGAAACCCGAAAAATCAAAGCTCCATTCTTTGTGCAAAATTTAAAAAAATTCTTCAAAATTTTCACATAAATTTTACCTTTTACTAAAAACTAAAAACAAAGTTACAATATTTCAATGGGATTTAGAAATCTAGGAGAAAATGGTTCCCAATCGAGTGATACTTGCGCGTTTACGTAAATGTATATCGATGCTGTCTTTACAATAATTACCACTTTTCGCCATAAGTACGGTATTGATAAAAAATGTAGCTGTGTAGAATTTCAGGACGATAGCGTAAGTAGTTCCAGAGATAAGCTATATGGGAAGTTTAGTTTGTATGGAAGGAAGGAGCCACGCTCCTTTCCCAATGCATTTGCAATATATGCACCAGTGCTAAGTTCAGTTTCCCAGCGTAATTGCTTTTAGAGATATATTGGTTTTTTACGTTTCAGTCTGTATAAGAATTTTGGGAATATCTCGAGCTACATACCGAGTAAATTTTTGGTCAGAATATTTATTTTCAAGGTGTTGCCAAATATGAACCAAGTCGGTGCAGCCGTTTAGTAGTTTAGTGAAATACATTGTAAAGAGAACTGTATGAAATTGTTAAACGTGACGTCTCAGATTTCTTAATTTTTTGGCAGCAACAACGAAAAACCTTCTACGCAGAAAAAAAAGTTTGTGGTTATATTAAGGCGAAATTTTGAGAACGGTCCGTTGCTAACTCTAAATATAAACTACGACACACTGGAAAAAGTTAATACGTTCAAATACCTAGGAATAATGATCGACGATAAACTAAAACAAAAAAAAAATTGATTCTATATTTTCAATTAAAGCTCTAGCAATATGTACATCGGTGAAAACTGCATTTAACTCCATACATTAGCTTTTGCGTGATGCGCTTACAAGCATACAGACAAACATACCAAAATTTTATATTTGGCTTCTGTTGATCTAATAAACCCTATTAATTTTTCTTTAACATATTCTCAAATACTCTCGTTTGATTCCCATATGGCACCACTTAGTTTATATTATAAATTTAACTGAATTAAAGTTTTCAAACCCGCTTCAAGAATATTTCATTTATTTTACAAATTTTAATGAATACAATTTTTCAATCAGATGGCAAATCCCCTAAAAATATTTTAGCATTAAAATTTCCTAGCCTCTTTAGTTTGATGCCAATATTGCAATATTTCATTTATGCTATCGATTAAATTAAATTAAAGTTTTCAAATAGGTGGCAACCTTCCCCAAAAATATATTCAGCTGTAAGCCTTTGTAAATTTCTTTCTTTTGACAGCCATATTGCAGTATTCACTTTACCGTATCAATTGACCTAAACTGAAATTTTAAACACAGGTGGCAACTCTCTAGTTTCTTCTTCTATATTGGAAGCTAGATCTCTAGCGATACATCGGTGAAAACTCTGCATTCAATTCCATGTTTTCGACTGATGTGCGTACAAATATACAGACAGACAGAGATTCAAAAATTCTAAAAATTGTTTATTTGGCTTCTGTAGCTTAAATAAAAACCCACCATATTAATTTTTCTTTAATATCTATAAGGTACAGACATCGACCTGTTACAATTTTATTATATGTATAGATGTAGATATAGATTTCATTTATTTTATCAATTTAATACAATACAATTTTTCAAACAGGTGGCAGCCATCCCTAAAAATATTTTCGGCAATATAATTTCTTAACCCCTTTCAGTTTGATCCCCATATTGCAATATTCAATTTATCTTATAAATTAAATTAAATGTACATTTTCAAACAGGTGGCAACTCTAAAAAAGTATTTTTGGCTGTAAGCCTTCTTCAGCCTCTTTCTTTTGACGCCCATATTGCAATATTCATTTTTTCTTATCAATTTACTTGAACTCCAATTTTCAAAAAGGTGGCAGCTATCTAATTTTTTTCTTCCTATATTTTAAGTTAGACCTCTCGCAATACATCGGTGAAAACTGCATTGAAATCCATGCATTCGTTTTCGAGTGATGCGCGAACAAACATACAGGCAGACAGACAGACAAAAATTCTAAAAATGGTTGATTTGGGTTCTGGTGCTCTAAAAAAGACCCTCCACATTAATTTTTCTTTAATATCTATAATGTACAGACATCGACCTGTTACAATTTTATTATATGTATAGATATTCGTTAGCATAGGATAAGAGCTCCTTGAATTCAATAAATAAAAATGTTTAGTTTATGTTTGTTGTTACTATTGGGACAATTGTGTCCCACAGTTTATTACGGGTGGGACAATGTTATCCCAGGACATTTTCTCAATTCCTAGAAATAATTTTTTTAATATACACCAAAACATATTATTTGGATCACTAGCAATAACTTTTCAGCATTTAATATTTTATATCCGTAATAAAAAAATCCGTATTGAAAGGGCTAGAGAAACTTTTTTGCCCTCGGCAATATCTCATCTTTGAACATGTGTGAATACATACAAACATACATACATTGACGGGCAAAACTGTAACATGGTGTAACACTTTTTATTTCAGCCATCGCTATCTTTCCAAGTTCTAACGGCTTTCATACTTTTGTTGTATATTCTTGTTGGTACATCCCTACTCCCTCTCTCATAACGATTTGAACTCAATATAACAACAATAAAAAAACCAGCAGGAAAAAATGTACATAAATTAAGCGGATGTTACAGCTTTGCGCTCATATATTTTTAAGAACTTTTTAACAATTTTCACGAAAAAAAGAACTACTAACACAATGTTCAGTACTCTTTTGATTTTCAGTTCCTGGATGCGATTTGGCATACCTTATTTGTATCTCTGTAAAAATTCTGCAGGTATGTATATCTTTACCTTGCTTTCACAGCTCATGTACTCGATTTTACGGACGTTGATACTTATTAAGCTGTGCTTTTAGTTGATTTCGCAAATTCTCGATGAGATTCATGTCCGCGGATTGTGGAGGTCATTTCAAATGAGCAAATTTTTGCTTTTGTATCCAGGCTTTGCGAACATGTGCAGTGTGTTTTGAGTGATTTTTTAGAAGAAACTCTCATTTTTTCGACTACATCTTGCAAGATTTGTTGAATTATGAACATACAGGGTGTCCCAGAAGTAACGTGCCAAACTTTAGGGCAAGGTAGGTGGGGGGGTGAGCTCACTGATAAACAAAAAATTTTCAGGTAAAAGTGTCACCGTTTTTGAAATATTTACATTTTTTCGAATTTAAAAAAAATCGTGCCTTTTCATGTGTTTTCTTTAACTGCAACTACAAACCGGGCAATACTTAGTAAATTTTTTATGTAAAATACTTCCAGATAGTTGCCTCTCCATACTCAAATGCAATGTAGTTAAAATATATTAAGGAACCATCATAAAATTAGGACTAT